>NC_077233.1:37824881-37927381 GCF_027887165.1 Monodelphis domestica | reverse complement strand
GCTTCTAATCAGATGGAAAAATACAATGACTCAGGGTACTGCAGAAAAACCAATGTTATTATTTCTCTTTAATATCATTTGCATTGTTAAATTATATTGGGTTATGATATTAAGCCATCTGTGGCTGTAACACCTATAGGACCACATGCCAAGCTACATATCTACAAGGGCTATTTCCCAAGAAGTCTGATGACAAAGAGATGAAAACTTTACTCTTTCCAAGGCTCTTGGGTTGAGGGTCCTGGGACATCCCCACTGGGGTGTGAGAAGAGATAGTTGACAGAATGATGGTGGTGGTTTGCCTTGTTTGTCCTATGTTACCGCTTGCTTGTCCCTTAGATTTTTTTTCCCTGCATAAGCTCAAGCTAGCTTGGCTACCATATTTGTGGCAGTCAGTTGGAAGTTAGAAGGCATGGCTAAGCTCTTCTCTTCTAAAAAAATCATTTTTTACATGTTAATACAATTTTTAATAATCATTTTCTGGCATTTTGAAATCCATTTTTCTTCCTTCCAGCCTTTCCTCTTTCCCCAAGAGAGCAGGTAATTTGATAGAGATTTTACATGTGTTACCGTATATTTCCATGTTCATCATATAAAAGAAGATATATATATATATATATATATATATATATATATATATATCTCATTTATACTAGAGAAAAGTTAATGGAGAAAATTAAATGGTGGATGGAATGCCTCAATCTGCATTCAGACTGAGTTCCTTCTATAATGATGGGTAGCCTTTTTGGCCATGAGTTCTTGGAGTTACCCTGGGTCTTTGCATTGGTGATAAGAGGTAAGTCATTCACAATTGATCATTGTACATTATTGTTCTCCAAGTTTTGTACATTATATGTTTTCCAAGTTTTGCTCATTTCACTTTCTATCATTTCATATATATCTTTCCAAGTTTGTTTGTTTGTTTATGGCTTAATAGCAAGCATACCCCTTCTCTACAAAGGTTACTTCCATAGATGATGACTGCAGTTTGGTTTACCACTGCTTAGGAGGTGCTGACATTCTCAGGGCTCCTATATCTATCTGCCTGTTGACAGCACTTGGTCAGCTATTTTTATTGGTGGTGCTGTAAGGGGGAAAGGGGCTAATTTTAAAAGGGTTGGACTGGATTATTTAAGAGGGTGGTTGCCAGGAATTTAATTTATTTCAGAGAGATTTATTTACAATTTATTTATAAAATGTAGAAAGAGTGAAGTAAGAAAATCAGAGAGAGGATAAGGTAAGATATCTAGCCTAAGCATTAAGTAATTTACTCATGGCCTCTGGCTCAGCCCGGGCAGAGAAAGTTAGTCCTTGGGCCTTGACAAAGCCAAGGACCTGGGGAAGTCTCTCTCAAGAGGTAAGTCTCTTCTGAGGTTAGTTTCTTCAGAAAATCCAGCAGTTAAGAGTCAGCTTTTCCCTTACCATGTGTCAGTTCAAAGGAAGAGATTTTAGAACAGCCTTTTCAAGGACAGGGTCTCGGGTCTAGTCAGCAAATTCTCTTCATCCTCCACTCCAAGTAGAACTGCATTCAGGAAGTTGTAACTCCCTTTTAAAGACACTTTCTCTTGTGTCACTTCCTGTGCCTTCCCCTAATTCTACACCTACCAATCACAGTTGAAGTCCTGCTTTAAGACTGCCTAGGAGGCAGTCAGTCGATTCTGATTCATCACCCACTATCACACCTGTGGGTCACAGACCTCCCACTTAATGATTAAGTGGGATATTTACATTTTTGGTGATTAGATCTAAAAATGGGCAGATCTCCATGCTCAACTTTTAAGTAGGGTATTTACACTGTTGGTGATTAAATGGAAAAATAAGCAGGTGTAACAATTTAATCTTCACAATCATGGGAGAGTTAATTTTAATCTTCACAGTGCTCAGGAAGATATGAATTTGGGGCAGCTATGTTGCTCAGTGGATAGAGAGCCAAGCGTAGAGATCTGAGGTGCTGGCTTCAAATCTGGCCTTTAAAACTTCCTACCTGTGTGACCCTGACCAAATCAATCAACCCCAACTGCCTTGGAATTATTTACTATCAATTCTAAGACTGAAGGTGAAAGATATATTTTTTAAAGGAAGATCTCAATTAAAATCCTGCCTCCAAAGCATAATTGCCTTATGATTTTGAGCTAAATCATTTACCTTTCCAGGACTCAGAGACTAATCTTAAGATTGAAAATTATAAATTAGTACTAATCTGCATTAAGAAAGTAAGTTCCACTTTGGAAATTAAACACAGAGATAAAATCAAAGTGTAGATTAAATACAAACACATGCTAAATATATTAAAATTAATTTATATAAGTATAGGCATCATAACAAATTCCATCTTTTGTCAGATGTCAGGTGTACACAAGCACGTGTTTGAGAAAAGAAGAAAGTTTATTATAGCTTTAATATTAATTATTTGATAGCAACAATATTC
The DNA here is from genome assembly GCF_027887165.1 of Monodelphis domestica. Lineage (NCBI taxonomy): Eukaryota > Metazoa > Chordata > Mammalia > Didelphimorphia > Didelphidae > Monodelphis > Monodelphis domestica. The sequence continues at coordinate 37,924,953 of NC_077233.1, read as the reverse complement.
ATTGTATCTGATAAAGCTTTGTTGTGTAAGGGGGAAATAAGAGATTTTTTAATAAAAGTTTGTACTGAATTACTTAAGCATAGGGTCACCAGGAATTTTTATGAAATTCCAAAGAGATTTTATTTAGAATTTATTGAATAGTGGAATAAGAAAATCAGAGAGAGGATAGGGTTAGATGTCTAGCCTAAGTACTGTTGTGGAGAAAATATCACCTTTAAAGATTATTATAATATTAAAACTATGGTTGCCAAGGAATTTACTTATGAAATTCCTAAAATGAAACACTCAAGTCAGAATGGAATTTATGGTGGTTTAATCACAATGGGAGTAGGGAAAAGGAGAGGGAGAGAAGGAGAGAGGAGAAAAGGGAAAGGGGTTAACTCAACCTCTGGTCATGCCAGAGGGAGATTAGGCCCAAAGGGCCAAGGTAGAGAAGAAAATTAGTCCTTGCCTCACATGACTGATCTGAAGGGAAGCTGTCTGAGGACCTCCTCCCTCCTCAAGCTCCTAGCACGAACTGGTGTCTAGCCCTGTCCACAGGAAGTGAGAGAATTCCAGAGGCTGTTCCCTACCTCTCTTCCTGTGCCTCACAAGTGCCAATGGTGGCTCAAGCTTGGCTTAGGACAGCCCAGCTGGTCAGTTAGTTATTTCTGATTTGTCATTGACTAGCACATGCCTGAGTAGTGTGGGTGTGCACAATTTTGGGTGCTAGACCAAGCAAGATGGAGATTTTAAAATTCACAGGACTAAGCAATTTGCTCCTGGCCAGGGCTCAATCCAAGCAGGGAGAGTTAGTCCTTAGCCAGAGAGGCCTCCTCAAAGCTGAGAAGCTGGGGAAGTCTCTCTCAAGAGGTGAGTCTCTCCTGAGGCTAGTCTCTTCAGAAAATCCAGGAAAGGAGTCAGCTTTTTTCACTCACCACATGTCAGTCCAAAGGGAGAGATTTAAGAACAGTCTCACTAGGAACAGGGTCTCAGGTCTGTCTATTCAGCATATTCTTCACCAGCCTCCAACTCTAACTAGAGCACAGAACTCCAGAAGAACTTGAACTTGAACTCCAGAACTTCCAAGAAATGAAGATATCTCCCTCACAGGAAGTGAGAGCTCCTTTTAAAGATGCTTCTTTTGCATCACTTCCTGTGTCTTCCCCTAATTTTACATCTACCAATCACAGTTTAAGCTTTGTTTAGGACTGCGCAGAGGACATTCAGTTTGATTCTGATTCATCACCCACTATCGCACACATGGGTCACAGACCTCTTCCACCAATTAAGTGGGTTGTTTCCACTCTTGGTGATTAAATTTAAAAAATGGGCAGGGGAGTTAGTTTCATTTTCACAATCAAGGGGGAGTTAAATTAATATTTACAGTTGCCTTTAAATGTTGTTTTCAATTTATATTACTGTCTCTATTGTATATAATTTTTTTTTAATTTTGCTTCTTTTTTTCTTTACTCTTCCTGGAGCACTTAAATAGAATGTCCTTAATGACACCAAAGTATTCATATTAAACTCCAGATTTGACTATTTATCTAATTCTGAATCCACTGACCTTTAGCATTCTTTATATCTCTGTCTTATTGGCAAAAAATACATGAGAATTTAGGTAAAATCTAGGTGAGCAGCCTCTGTAGCATTTTCCTGATCTACCTACTTAAATTTTCTTTTAAAAAAAGGAAATAAAATGAGTCTTATTGTTATCTTTTTCTGATGAAGCCTTGTTATATTTCTATAATTGTTAATGTCTTTTCTTTTTTAAAACCTTTACCTTCTGTCTTATTGATTCCAAGACAGAAGAGTGAAAAGGGCTAGGCAATAAGAGTTTTATGACTTGCCCAGGGTCACATAGCTAGGGAATGTCTGAGGTCAAATTTGAACCCAAGACCTCCTAACTTTGTACCTGGATCTCAATACACTGAGGTATATAGCTACTACTTCCTTTTCTAAAAGTTTCATCAACCTTCCCTTTATTAAATGTCTTGGAACTTTTCCACTAGACAAGCTCACTGGCCTAGAATATGCAATCTTCATCCCCTTTTTCAAAAATTGGCACAATATGTATACTCCAAAACTATGGCTCTTCTCTTGTGTTCCATGAGCTTTCAAATGGATTAGGTGACTCAACAATTACAGCTAGTAATTTTTTTTAAGTACCCAGTTGTATAATTCTTCAATCTGGCGAATTTATTTAAGATAATCAAGGGAAAGTATAGACTCCTTAAAAAATTATGTGTGAAAAAGCATTAAGTATTAATACAACCAATTAAATATATTTTGTGATGTTTTCATTAAATAAATTAATTTTAATACATAAAATATCACAATTTCTAAATCATTCCTAATAAGTCCCCATCAGGATTCTTGACTATCTGCTCATTCACCCCCTTTCTCTCTTAATCTTCTAAGATTACACTTTTTATAGAATCTTGTCCTTCTGTTTCTTCTTTTTTCTTTCAAATTTTAATTATTACTAAAAAAACTCCATATTTATACATCAATCACAAATCATCATTGATGCTTTCATCAATGTGAGATATCTCTTCCCCAAAGCAAATGCCAACCTTTTTACAATGTCATACCTAAATCCTACAGTTATTTAGGGAAATTAAGAGAGGAAATGACTTGCCCAGGGTCAAAACAAAGAATAAATGTACCTCTTTCTCCACAACAAGCATTAAATTTTATTATTTCCCCAATTTGAGAGCTGCAAGGTGGCATCACTTAATTGTTTTAATTTACTTCTTTTTGACTATTAGTGACATTAAACTTTTTAATATGCAGTTATTCATGTTTTATAGTTGCTGACTTAAAAATCATTTGTATCCTTTGAGTATATTTATGAATAGCCAACTGGAAGCTGCCTTTGTATATTTTTAGCAATTCATTGTAATTCAATTAGATTCAGTTTTAAAAATTAGTTATTAAATATCTACTAAGTTACAGACTATGTGGTAGGCACTGAAAATATAAAAAGTCAAAAAGAAAGAAAGAAAAACACAACTCTTATTTTGAAGGAACTTGGATTCTAAGAGATACAATATGCATATAGATAAGAAATTATCAGATAAGATTTATATTCATACATGCAGTAAATATTTTATTTTAAATAAATATAAATATTTTATTTCATTTAAATTAATTTATTATTATATTTAATTAATTAAATTTAAATTGTTTTAATTAAAATAGAAAATATTTTATATTTTCTAATGAAAGTCATTGATAATTCTATTAGGTATTGTTTTTACATGCCATATCTAACATATGTAATTTATCTAAACTGATGTTTTTGGCTTTTGACAGACCATTTTTTGTCCTGTGGGAAACATTTTAATGTAGTCAAGTAATCCATAACTGACCCCTAATGATCACTTTCTATTTAGTCTATAAAAAACAAAGTTTTGTTCCCTCTGTACTTGACCTCATTTTATGTTCCTCTATTGGCATACTTTTAAAATAAAATTCAAGTCTAAAATCCCAATGGAATTCACCTAAGTATCGGGTATGAGATTTAGGCATTAATCAATTTCCTTCCAAACTGCTAACCAATTTTCCCCAAGTAAATTTATTAAAGGAGACAGTATGCAATAGTAAATAGAAGGATAGCCATGGAATCATGAAAATGTGGGTTCAACTCTCCCCCTATGATGGATTTTAACTATCATTCATGGGCAAAGAAGCTGGATTCTGGGGGCCAGTCTCTTAAGAATACGAATTTCAGGTCAGTTACCAATCTGTCCTGGGAGACAATTTCCTTCCCATGATGATTTATACCAATCAAATCATAGTTTTAGTCCAAATTTGTTAAGGAATCAATCAATTAATAAATGAGTGGGAAGGGAAAGAATTTAACAAGTCCATACTATGTAAAAATCACTGTGCCAAGGACTGAAGATAGAAATAAGACAGTCCCTGCTCTCAAGTAGCTCACATTCTAATGAGGGAAAGAACTCTGTTAATCAAATAGAAAGGTTTCCTGAACTTTAGGGAATCTATCTTTTTTTCCAGTTGTTTGTGGGCCATTCTTATATCTCAAATTAGCTTTATCTGACTTTCCAATGAACTTTCTCTACTTTCTAAACTCCATATCTTTTTCCTCAGAAGAAAAATAGAAAAAAATAAGAATCAAGCAGCTCTATTTTTGCTTTTACATAAATTATTAATACTCCATCCACTGCAAGCAGCCTCCTCACCCCCACCACCCAAAAAAATAGTTCAACAAAGGACAGGCAAAATCATGAAAGGACCTAGGTACAGCTACCATAAAGACATAATCAGAGAAAGCAATATTCCAAAAGGTAAAAGATAAAGTCTTACAGTCAGAAATTATTCATTCTGCAAAACCAAGTACATAGGGGAAATGTATCTAATAGAACAGAGGACTTTCAGTGATTCCTGATGAAAATACTGGAATTGAGAAGTTCTATAATCTAAACAAAAAAAGTCAAGAGGAATCTAGAAAGAGAGATACATTATTTAAACAAGTAGGAGCTAAATCATGGTGCACTGTAATGGGGAAGAGACTCATCACTTAAGAATCCTAAAGTCTTCAAAGATCACAGAAAAAGTCAAATAAGATTAAATATACAACTGCATATGTGTGTTTTTTTCTGTTTTGATGATTTTATGAGAAAAGAGGGAAAAAAGAGTGGGGATGATATTCCTATTGTATAATTAGAATTTGAAATTCAGGACTCAGAATCCCAGCATCCCACTTATGTTCTCATATTAGGTCCTTACATATTGGAGATAAAGTTTGTGTGTGACCCTACCCCTCTCTCTTTTCCCTGATCAGGGCTGGGAAAGTGGGCTTTATGGCAACCAGGAGAATCTACACATGTGAGTTTACTTTTTGTTAGATGATTAGGTTTGAACTTCTATTTCTTTTAGTTTATTTTCTTTCTATTTGTAAGGGGGGAGGGAAAGAGGGCTATTTTTAAAAGGGTTGGACTGGATTGTTTAAGAGTGTGGTCTCCAGGAATTTATATTAATTCCAAAAAGATCTATTTATAATTTATTTACAAAATGTAGAAAGAGTGAAGTAATAAAAATCAGAGAAAAGGATAGGGTAAGATATCTAGCCTAAGAACTAATTAATTTACTTATAGCCCTAACCCAACCTGGGCAGGGAGAGTTTGTTCTTAGCTGGCAACAGCAAATCCAAGGACCTGGGGAAAACTTTCTCAAGAGGCTAGTTTCTTCAGAAAATATCCAGGAAAGGAGGCAGCTCTCACTCACCACATGTCAGTCCAACAGTCTCATCAGGAACAGGGTCTCAGGTCCAGTCAGCTGATTTCTCCTTCAGTCTCCAGTCCAAAGAATGAAGAAGTATCTATCACAGGAAGTGACCACTCCTTTTAAAGACACTTCTTTTGTGTCACTTCCTGTGTCTTCCTCCACTTTTTACATATACAAATCATAGTCTAAAACCTTGCTTAGGACTGCCCAGGAGGCAGTCAGTCAATTCTGATTCACCACCCACTATTACACACATGGGTCACAGACCTCCCACTTAATGATTAAGTGGGATGTTTACACTTTTGGTGATTAGATCTTAAAAAATGGGCAGATCTTCCCACTCAACTTTAAATAGGGTATTCTAAAAATAGCCAAGGGTTACAATTTTAAACTTCACAATCAGGGGAGAGTTGATTTTAATCTTCACATACTTTAAGTGATTATTAATAAACTTTTAAAAATATAATACATGGAGTTATTGGATATTAATTTAAGTCTTACACTATAGAAGAAATGAAGATGAGTGGAGAACCTCCTAGTTAACATAAATGGAGTGATTATGAAGAGCAAACAAACATGTAGGAAAGGATGGAAGGAGTATAAATCTCATGTCTAATTCTGATCTGAATATGATGAGTAAGCATTAAATATACAGAATAATATTGAAAATGCAGAGTCTGAGTTAAAATGTATTAAACTCAACATACGTGCAAGAAGAGTCAGAGAATGCAGAAAGAACCTAATAGGGAAAAAAGGTTGGGCAAGCAACAATGACAAATAAAACAAATATATCCTCCAAATGATGGTCAATCATAAAAATGATTTAAAAGAGTAAAGGAAAATGTAAAAACAAAATCAGAGTCTGCATTTGGAAAACATAGGAAGAAGTAAACAGGAACATATCTATTCAGTTTTAGTTTTCTAGTTGTGATCAGATTGCCCTTTTCAAAACCTATGTCTTTCTAAGGAAGGAGGTGGAAGGAAAAGAGATTAAGTATAAGTTCATAATAGTGAAAACATATAATTAATAATCATAATAGAGAAGAGAGGAACTCCCCCATAAAATGGGGAATGGTATGAGAACAGATTATAAAGCAAAATATAATCCCATGTTATTTAGAAGAAACACCTAAAAAAATGAAGATTAAGATTGAGTTGAAATAAGCATCTAGAGTAAATTCTATTATTACTATCATAATTGTGGTTCTTCTATTGTTACTATCATAATTGTGGTTCTTAAGGCATTATAGATAATAAAATGTTATCATCAATATTTAACACATTCATTTAATGGCATAGAATCAAAACATCTAAATATTTGTTGGAAAAGTCCTTCGAAGCACAAAAAGAAATAGAAAATAAGACCATTATGGTTGTGTGCCTTCAATGTGCCCCTTGCATACCTATAGAAAACTAACCAAAAGACAAATAAAAAAGAAATTAAGATGAAAAGAATTTTTGAAAGTTAGTTATGATAGAACCCTGGAAATTGCTAAATGGAAATGAAAACATATTTTTAACCATATTTGAAACCTTGACAAAAATTAACCACATACTAGAGTGGGAAACCTTATAAAAATTCAGAAAAATATTAGCATTTAAGATAAACTCTAAGAACCATAATACAATAAAAACAATAATTAATAAAGAGTCTTTGAAGAAATTATTCCAACATAAATGGAGACCAGATAATTTAATCCTAAAGAATTTGTAATTCAAAGAGCAAATCACAAAAATTATACACAATTTCATTTAAGAAAATGACAATTGTACAGTACAACAAAATTTTTGTTTAGCAGATAAATCAGTAATTAGGAGAAAGATATCTCTAAAAACTTTCATTAGTAAAACAAAAGATCTATAAATCAAAAAACTGGGCAAATAGCTAAAAAATTGTATGAAAACAAGAAATCAAAATCTCCAACAAAACAAACATTTTTTAAGTTCTGAAAATAAAAAATGAAGAAAATGTAAAGCAAGACAGCAAATGGAATTGATAATTAGCAAGCTAACAAAGTAAATAAGCCATTTGTAAATTGAATTAAAATTATTAAATTAATATTTTATTTTAAAATAAACCATTAGCTAATTATATTAAACCAATGAAACAGAAAAGGGAATCCATAACAAATGAGGGAGAAGGAAATTATTAGTGGTGATTCATGTAATTACATACCACCAAATGAATAAATTTTAAATGGATGAATACTTACAAAAATATGAAATACATAGATTAATAGAACAAGAACTAGGGTATTCAAATAACACAATCTCAGAAAAAGTAATTGAAAAAACTACACAAGAACTCAAGAGGAAGGAGAAAGGGATTCTTAGGCTCAAACAGATTTATAAATGAATTCTATCAAACTTCCAAAAACAATTAATTTCTTTTTTTTTTACAAAAACAATTAATTCCAAAACAATATAGTGTCTGCAAAAACAGTGAAATAACAGATCCTTCCCCATTCCTCATAGGAAACACATATCCTCCTGATGTCTACCTAAGCCAAGGAAAAATAAAGTATGGAAAGGGAACTATAGACATATTTCTAAGGAATAAAGATGCAACAATGTTTTATGGAATCTGAGAAAGTTGTTACAGCTGGCATGTTAGAATCATTATGTACTTTGGGTTAGATTTAATACTAAGCCAGTTCAATACTAAGAAAACTACAAATATAACATATCTTTTTAATGAGAAATACAAAAAAGACCACAAATGTCTATCAAAAAATGCAGAAATAGCTTTGACAAAATCAGTATAAAAAATGATAAATATAGGAAATATTGGACTATTTCTTAAAATATTAAAATGTGTCTAGAAAAAAGAATCATTATGTGTAATGAGAATAATAAGATGGCTTTTTTAATGAAGCCAAAGATAAAAACAAGGATGTCAATTGTCATTGCTATCATTTGATAGATTTCTAGAACTAATGTTATCATTTCAATATATCTGACTTTGGTCCCTTTTATGGGTTTTCTTGACAAAGATATCAGAATGGTTTGCCATCTCTTTCTCCAGCTCACTTTACAGATAAAGACATTGATGCAGAGTTAAGTCATTTATCCAGGGTCTCACAGCTAGTAAACATCAAAAATTGACTTGAACTCAGAAAAATTAGTCTTCTGATTTAAGGCCTGGCATTCTATTCATGGTACCACCTAGCTGCCCTGATTTTATCCACAAAGCTTGATGAGAATGACTTCTCATGAAGATAATAATTAGGGTAATGATTAGACCTATGATTTCATTGGCACAGAAGATTCCCTGGTGGGGAACTCCCTCTACCCATGTAGATTGGCACCTCCTCTGCAATTTATATTCTTAGAAAGTTGCCTAGATCCCTAAGAGCTTAAATGGTCAGCAGACACCAGTGGTGGCATTTGAACCCAAGTTTTCCTGACATTCAAAGGCAGCTTTCTACCCATCCTGCCGTACCATTCCTCTGTCTTATACTTAATAGTTGCTTCATAAAATCTGTAGAATTGAATGTAATTGAATTGAGCAACCCAGATCAAAGTTTCTGGAAATGTTCATTTCTGAGTGTACATGAATACTTTTAAAGCCTTCTAAGTCCCTAAAAGGAATCAAAAAATTCACTCTTACTTTGCTGGGGAGAGTTTTCCATTTTGGAAGTCTATGACACGTGTTTATATGCATACCTCCTCAGGGAGACAAAACAATGGATGAAGTCCTCACCCTTTAAGGAGGACATAGGAGTGGTATTATAAAATTTGAGAAAATGAGCCTGTGAGAGGATGCTAAACTGAAACACACACACATACAGGAAAGTATTAACAACACCAAGAAGAATGACAGCAGGAATTTCAACAAGCATAAGTGATTTAAAAAAAAAAAAGGATTACACTCTTCTTTTTAAAAATAGAGCTTTAGGGATCAGTAGAGGGAAAGGGGGATCACTAGTTATCATCTTACCTCAAGATGAAAAACACTAAAAACTTGTTTCTCTTTCAGATAGTTAAATCTAAAATTTAAAGTTGTAAACTCTTAAATTCAAAGCATATTAAATGTGTTCCCAGCAATTAGCTTGCGATCACAACTTTGCTAGCAGGCAAGCTAGAAATCCATAAATCACCAGATATCTGCACCATGACTAAGTGATGTTAAAACAAACAAACAATTTTTGAAAAGGGAGGAGTAGAGGAGATCCCTTAATTTACAAAAACCAAAGAGGGTAAAAATAAGGTCCTCTTGTTCTGGATTCCCAAAATTCATATCTGGTAAAATTTCAAAGGACCTATCATCTCACCAATTTTAGCTTTCCCTCCAATGAGGCAAAATGAAACTCATCCAGGCTTTCTTACCCATTTAAATCTTCTCAGTAGTCTACCATGAGTCGTACAGAGATGATCAACCAACATTCAGTGGGCTTCCTTTAGGGGATTTACAATTCTTTAAGTACCAATAAGATTCTCACCAAGTCCATCTGCTATATCTCATTCTCCCTACATGACTGTGCAACCTTTTTGTCCCCCAATTACACCTTTCATGAATCATATTTTTATGATATTTTACATGTAAATCATCCCTGGTTAGATGTTTCAGTCTACTTATACCCATCATGCATCTTTCATTGTCCTCTATGGTACCTGAAAATTTAATTACTTGCAGATTGTAAAGAATATTGATATTGGTCTATTGGAAGCAACATCCCTATTGTAGAGATTATGCTTGAATCCATGATTTAATTGCTATTGCAAACTCCCAGGTGAAGAAACTGCCTCTTAAAAAGCAGGTCAATATCATGTCTTGGGCACTAAGAGATGATATGCCTTACTCCAGCTAGCGCGGGGCCAAGGCTATACTTGAAGCCTGTTCTTCTTGGCTCTGAGGCTGAAAGTTCACTGACTGTATCAAGCTGGCTTTCCAAAATAAGAGAAGACTATTTCAGAGATGAGGTTTAGTATGAGAGAACAGATTGAGAACTTGGAAAATGCTGCACAAGTCAGCTTTTCCCAACTTCGATATGATTTGAGCTATCCAGCACAGTCTTCTTCTATACAATTCTAAGTCCGCCAGTATGTACAGGGTCTGTCCAAGATATACATGCAAGAGGATTATTTCAGAGAATTACTCTCCGGGCTGCATGTGACCATCTGGATGGAACATTTCACTCTTGTCTTTGTATCCTTGGCACCCAGCGCAATGATGGGCATGCTTTGATAGATGCAGGTTGAAGCATTACACAATAGATATCTTTTGTTTCCCATATCTAATCAATTGCAAAAGCCTATAGATTTCACCTTTCCAATATCTCTCAAATATACCCCTTTCTCTCCCTTGACACTGCCATCACTGTAGTCCAGATGCTCATCACCCCATGTGGGAATATTGTGATAGCCTGCTGGTGCATCTGGCTTCCTCAAATCTCTTCCCATTCCAATCCATCCTCCTATTCAATCACTAAAGTGACTGATGCCTTTACAGTCTTCTTATATATCTCTTCCCAAACCAGTCTTCAATGTAGTAATACTGGCCTCATGGCTCTTCCACGAATAAGACAGTCTATCTCTCAGTTCCAGGCATATTCTTTGGCTGTCTCCCATACCTAACATACCCAACATGCTCTCTCTCCTTGTGTATGGCTGCTGATTTCCCTGGCTTCCTTTATGTCCCAAATAAAATCCTATCTTCTCCAGGAAGCCTGTCCCAACCCCTCTTCATTGTAGTACTTTCTCCCTGTTCATTATTTCCAATTTATCCTATATAGTTTGTGTATGTTTGTCAACTTCCTCAATAGATTGTGAACTCCTAAAGGGCAGGGACTATCTTTTGTCTCCTTTTGTATACCTAGTAATTTAGCACAGTCCTTGGCACATTGTACATATTTAATAAATATTGACTGAGTGATTTTTTTTTACTCTGTATATCAGTGAGCCAAACTCTTGAGAGGAGTCATGGATGTCATTGAGCTACTTCCTAATATTTTAAGGCTTGATGTGATCAGGTCTCAAAATGTTATGGTATCTTTCCAAAACACACATACACATATCCACATACACAGTGAGTTCTTTGGATTGGGTCAGAGCACTGACATATGAATGTGCAAATGGTTGGTAAATTCAATATATGCTGCCCAGAGAAGAGAAAATATACTTTCTATTGAAACACTTTAATAAAGAGAGTCCTTTGGGTAAGGCAACAAGTTGATAAATATTCTTTTTCAAAAGGGTGAGTTTAAAAATAGTTATAATCAGTCTAAATACACAGAAGTTAGGGAAGAATTCATTTGCCATCTGCAAAATAAGAAAATAAGGCTACATTAACATTTTTCAAAATGTGCTCTGCAGGACACTGGGACACCAATAAATCATTCCAAAGGGGAAAAGTTGTCATGGCAAACAATTATCACAACTGACATTTAGTAGTATTTTAAAGTTTGCAAAGTGCTTTACAAATACATTATTTCATTTGAGCCTACAAGATATTCCAGGTTTTGTTAGCCTTACTAAGAAATGGGGAAACTGGGGCTGAGTATTTGTGATTTTTCTATGGTCACAGCTGGTAAATGTAAGAAATAGGACTTGATCTCAGTTCTTTTGGAATCCATGGCAAGTAGTCTATTTACTACCATATGTCCTCCCTCTAGAATATACAGCAAATTTGTGATTTATAGGTGACTAACATCATGTGCTTTCCACATTGCATTAGACCATTGGAATTTGATCAAAATCTATCAAACGACCATGATTTGTTTCCTACAGGTATAGAATCAGTCACCAACTAATTCCAATACTAAATAGGGACCAGTTCGTTCTCTTTCTTGGGAGACTATGTAGATTCTCCTAGGTGGTACAGTGAACAGTGAACTTGGTCTGGAATTAGAAAGGGCTGTATTCAAATGTGGCCTCAGAGAATTACCAGTTTTGTGACAGTGGGCATGTCCTAAACTTCTGTCTGTCTCAGTTTCCTCAACACTAAAATGAGATTACTGATCACACCTACCTACCTCATAGGATTGTTGTAAGGATCAAATAAGATAATATTTGTAATCTCTTAGCATAGAGCCTAGTTACATTGTAGGTACTGAGTAAATGGTTCTTCCCTTTCCCCTTCAATTCTACAAAAGCTTTAATATGAAAAGTTCTGCCACAGAAAACACTGGATTATGGATATCTATGGTTCCTTCTACCTCTAAAGTTCTATGACATCTAGAACTTCCAAAATTTAGCAATTACTTTCAGGTAGGGGAAGGAGTATCCTACAAGAAATGATGACTATTAGGATTCCTTCCATTGGGACAAGGAACTAAGTTAGAATTTCATCATGAGAAGTTTCTATTCCCACCTCTGCCATCTTTATATCCCAACTAAAATCTCATCTTCTGAATGAACTTTTCCCTCAATTCTACTGCCTTTCTTTTCTTAATTAGTTGGCTTGTTTCTACATATTTGTTTGTTTATTGTCTTCCATTAGATTGTGAGCTCTGGAGAGTCTGTCTTTTGCTTGCTTTTATATTCCCAGGGTTTAGCACAGTGCCTGCCACAGAGTAGGCAACTGACTGGTTGAGTTCAAACCTTCCTTACTTCAGACCTGGCCTACTGCAACATCTTTCCAAGCAGTCTCTTTATCCACTGTCTTATCCTTTGCCATTTACAATAGTAGTTCTGGCCTATGGAATGGAAGCATAGCAAAAACCTCATATCACAACTCAAAAGTATAGTGGTGCACATTCATCAATTCAGCAAGCCAATGACTGCAGGCTACCAAATTCATTCATGACCTGTGTCTGATCCTATGTTCCATTTGTCTCATTAATGACTTGTCACTTTGGACTGGACCTTGGTGAAGATTTAATCTCTCTTAGACACTTGTACCCTTATTTAATTCTTTATCACTGAAAACAAAAACCATTTATCTTACTTCTCTGGACACTGAATTTATGTTGATTGTTTTAATCCATGACTAAGTAGACAAACAAGTCTGTGATGCCCCCTTTTGTATCCAAAAGCATACATCCCATGCTATACCCATTATACTTGACCATTTAGAATCCTTATCTGGAAGACTCCAAGTGGATGTGGTATAATTGAAAACCCTTTCAGTGTCCAGTATTTGAAACCCATTCATCATTGACTCTATTCCCCTTTGACCAATAGGAAAATGAGCTATCACAAAAGATGAGCTCTACTTAATAAAATCTACATCTCTCTAGAGGTTGGCTACCACTCTGAAGAAATAAATGAGGATGAATGAAGAATGCTCCTTATTTAGGCATCTTTCCATTACATCTTTTTTCCTAGCACAGATCAAATTGTATTTCAAACTTAACTCCTTTTTGCTCCAATTTCCCAAGGCCAAACTTCTATTGCCACAGTTAATTCTAATTTATCTGGGACTGCCTTCCATCAGAGATGAGTTTGCTTATCTATAAAATGAAGGATTTGGATTAGTTGTTCTTCAAAACTGCAAAATCCAGTTACTCCTTCCCACTAATTTCCATCTTTCACTAAAGGTTTTTTTCTTTTGAATGAGTTCACCTCTCTCTGTGTCTTTATCTGTCCTTCTGTCTGTGTGTGTGTCTCTCTTCCTTCCTTTCTCTCTCTCTCTCTTTCCCTCTTTCTCCATATTTTTATATTATATATATTTATTTATGTGTATATTTTCTATATGTGATCTTTGTTCAGTTTTGATATTTGATATAACATATATACTTTGTACTTTAAATATTTCATGTTTCCCCAAAATAGACTGCAAATTCCTAGAGGATGAAGTCCATTATATATAATATATTTCTGTTGTGTCTTTCCTAGTATTTTGCATAGTTCTATGGAAAGTTAGTATGTTATAATAATGATGGGACTGCATTGAGGAAAACCTGGTTAAAATCATCTCTATGACATACTATACATTCAAGGGCAAGTCAATGATCATTTTGGGTCCTCATTTTCCTCATCTGAAAATGAACATAATATTATGTGTAGTATCCTCTCCATTGGGTTGTCATAATCTCTAATGGAATAACTGAGGGACAGTGATTCAAAACTTTAAATCCTAGATTTGCATGAATTTTGGACTTCCCTTTTCATTTTGTGAAACTCTTGATCATGTCCTCTAAAAGTTCACCATTAAAGTGCAAGAGGTCTCCCTTGCTTTCTCCTCACACCTACAATGTATCAATATTAATTCTAAGACAGAAGGTAAGAGTTTAAAAAAAATTATATATAGCTCTAAGCTCACTTCTTCCACTAACCTTTCCTAACTCTATCCCACATCGCCTCATGCCTAAATCATTGATTAGTTGGCCTGCCTCAAGTCTTTCCTCATTCCAGTCTACATCTACTCCATTCAGCTATCAAACCAAAGTTCCAAAAACAGAAATCTGAGAAGCCATTCTCCTTGTCAATAAACTTGACTGACTCTCTATTACCTCCAGCATCAAATGCAATCCTATGTTTGACTTTCAAAGTCCTTCTTAATCTGCCCCCATCACTACCTTTTCAAGGTCTTTATATAAATTCTCCCCATCTTTATGATCTACTGACCCTTTTTTCCCTTTATACACTCCCCATGCCAACATATCCATCTTTGTCTTTCTTCAAGTCTCAATTAAAATTCTGTCTTCTTTAAGGAAAATCTTTCTCAACACTTTTAATACTAATGCTGTCCCCTTGAGATTATCTGTAATTTATCATAGACATGATATCTATTATATATAAATACATATATAACTTATCACATACATCTACACATATGTATATATGTTATATGTATATATACACACACATTTATGGTTTTTCAGTCATTTCAGTATTACCCAACCCTTCATGAACCAATATGGAGTCTTCTTGGCAAAGATATAGGAATGGTTTGCCATGTTCTTCTCTACCTCATTGACAGATGAGTAAACTAAGGGAGAGTCTTGCCTGGGGTCGTGCAGATACAAAGTATATGAGACCAGATTTGAACTCAATCAGATCAGTTTTTCTGACTCTCAGATGGGCATTCTATCCACTGTGCTGCGCGCGCGCGCACACACACACACACACACACACACACACACACACACACACACACACATTTACTCATTAATATGTATAGTTTGTTTTCTTTGTTATCTTCCCCCATTACATGAGCTCTTTGACAGATGGTTCTATTTTTGCCTTTCTTTATCCCTAACACTTAGCACAGGGCCTGGCACAGAAGAGTTGCTTAATTAATGCTTATTTACTTGACATATTGGCTATAATACATCAGTATCTATAATAGGGATTGAGGGAATGTCCATCAATTAGGAAATGGATGAACAAGCTGTGGTATATAATTGTTATTCATGCTATCATACCATAATAAATGATGAGCAACGTCATTTCAAAAAATATATAGCAAGACCTACATGAAATTAGGAAAAGCAAAATGAGTAGAATAAAAAAAATATACATAGCTTTGGAATTAATGTTTAAAGAATAACTTGTGAATGTCCACCTCCATATAAAGAACTGATAAACTGAAAATACAAAAGACACAGTTCATGTATGTATATATATTTTTTGTCAAGTGATACTTTCTCTAGCATGGGGAGGGGAAGGATGTACCTGGGAATTTTAATGTGATAAATAAACAAATGAATTAATTTAAAAAGAATTAAACTTAGAATACTAATAGGAACAGAGCTGAAAATGTTTGGTTAACCCTGTTTCACTTTTGTAAAACATTTATCTGTCCCTAGTGTAGATGAAAAATAGAAGAGTATTTGTTATTCCTATTTTAGAAATGTGAAATCTAAGGCAGGGATTCATTAATTGAAAGTTGGTATTATGCTATTTATTCAATAAACAGTGATCACCTTTTTGTGTGTGAACAAAATAAAATCCTGTGAGTGAATTCTTTAACAGAATTAATTTAAAAAACACACAACAGAAGTAAGGCCAGGACAGAAGACTCTCCCATTGTTCCTCTCCAAGCACTCTTGGGTCCAAGAGATCCAAGAATAAAACACACAGTCATACATACTTCCCAACTTGTCCATTCCAATGGAGTTCAACTCTCATGATCTTAAAGAAGGAAATGTCAGATCTGTCAGGCACCAGCTATTGCCCTGGTGATCTCATGCCACTACCATGAGACAAGTGCTTCTTATCCTTTTTTTCTCTCCTCTTTCAGAGTCCTGCAAACTCCCACAATCCATCACAATGTGTGGGAAAAAATCCTTGCCTGAGGGGATGATCTTACATTGGCTCCTCTCTCTGAAACCTCTAAAGAATTAAACATTATATAGAGATTCGTGGCCAGTTAGCCTTTCTCCATGGGTTTCTACTCAAGAACAACCACAAAAATGGCTATAAATCTTTTGCATTCCCCTCTACTTCTGTAGTGATGACTACAGAGTGGAAGAAAGGGGAGAGAGGTTGCTAAGCATCTCAGAGTCTCAGAGACCATCAACAAACGTTAATGTAACTATACTCTAAATGTGACATCCTTGTCTAATGACTGAGTAAACATATTACTGAAAGAGCTGAATCATATCAATCTTAATATTCTTGCTATAAACAAAAGTCAAAATAATGTAGGAATTCACAGTTAAATGGAAGTATAACCCTCAGTCATTCCTTGGAAAGGGAACACAAGGAATTGGCAAAGTGGGTTTCATTGAGTACCTCAAAGTTATTAAAAATATTATTTCATGATCATGTATTACAATTGTTTGCAAAAAGAAGAAAAATTAAAATAATTACAGTTTATATGTCAGCATTGGTTGTGGAGGAAAGTTAATTGTGATCTTAGGGATAGCTAGGTGGCTCAAGAGATAGAGAACCAGGCCTGGAGACAAGAGGTCCTGGATTCAGATCTGGCCTCAGACAATTACTGTGTGAACCTGAATAAGTCACTTAAGCCCATTTGTCTACCCTTTGTCACTCTTCTGCCTTGGAACTAATACTTAGCATCAGTTCTAAGATGAAAGGTAAAGGTTTTATAGGGAAAAAAAAGGATGTTGCTCTCAATAGAAAACTTGGTGATTTCAATTCAAAAATGGTAAAAAGTGAGGATGAGTAGATGTATATGAAAAAGTATGGTACTGGAAAGAAAAATGACAAAGCTCAAAGGCTTACAGATTATACAATCAATGGTAAATAGACATTGACAAGTGCCTACGACGTGCCAGACACTGTGCTTGCTAAATGCTAGGGATACAAATCTGAAAGGAAAAAGATAGACATTCTCCACCAAAGATCTTATAATCTAATGGAGTAAGACACAATGTAGAAGGAAAACTGAGTGAAGAATATATATGATTCAACACATGGTGGAGAAATCAGTCAGAGAAATATCAAACACATATATCCAGGTTGGAAAGGAGGAGAGATGTCTGAGTTGGGCTTTCTTATTAACTGGCAGTTTGAAATTCATGGCCCCCCTTCCCAATCAGGTAGTGATGAGATGGAGCATTAAGGCTGATGAAATCTTACAAGATCATGAGATTATACCTATAATGAACTTCCTGGATCATGGTGGAGAAGGCAGTCAGAGAAGTCTCAAGGTAGCATAGTCAGGTGACAAATGAGTCTCATGTATTGATATCATAAATACGTTCAAATAGGCACACAAAATAACAAGATAAAGAAATGAATTGACATTTTAGGAATAGGAATAGAGACAAACCCTCTGATTTCAGTGTTATAGGGAACACTCCAGGAGGAGCTATGCAAGTCAGCAGCACCATTCCCATAACTGAGTGCCTAAAACATTGTGATGTTACATTACTTACCCACTGGAATAGTTCCAATGTGTCAAAGATAGGAATTAAACCTAAGTTTTCCTAGTTCCATAGATAGCTCTCTTTCTATGACACCATCTTAGAC
Organism: Monodelphis domestica; assembly: GCF_027887165.1. NCBI lineage: Eukaryota > Metazoa > Chordata > Mammalia > Didelphimorphia > Didelphidae > Monodelphis > Monodelphis domestica. Next base: position 37,906,893 of record NC_077233.1, on the reverse strand, counting down.
TATGTTTTGACAGACAGAAATAAAGATGCATTCTGGATGTGAGTTATTTCTGAGTCAGCTATTTGTGAATAGTCAGACCATCAACTTATTAAAATAAATGTTAAAGTCTTATGTATGGACCAATTATAGCTATCATATGTATTGGGATAGATTTTCTGATATTCTTTTATGTTTTGGTTAATAAATGTGATTAAATATAATTTTATTTTCCTTTAAATGGTTTTTAAACTATAGTTGAACTGTGCTGATGTATTATGATCTACCTCAGAGACAGAGGACTTAATGTCTCCTTGAGGTCTAATGTATCAGACTTTCAGATTCTTCCAATTGTATAATTGAAAATCTATTACCCTAAAGAAGAACTACATTTCCCGGGAGCCCACTAACTTTCTGTCATTACATACTTCCTGTAGACAGGGGACATTAGGTGGAGACATGGAGGGTCCTGAGCTCTTTGGCATGATGACAGCCAGCATGGTGGTGGTAAGGCAGGCATTTGAATTGGCCAAATTAGCCATGGGAACATGGAAATATAATATTTTTATTATTTAGATCTAATTTTAATTTTTACATTTTTGGCAACCAGAAGTTGGAGAAAAAAACTCTCAATTTTTTAAAGATAGCCTAGATAAATTTTTTTAAGCCATGTTTCTCCTGCCAAGGCTTTTCCCCACCCCCTTCTCTCATCCACCCTCATAAACTCCAAGAGAACTCCAAACACTCTTCGGAGCTGCTGCTTTACTTCTGCTGTCTCCACCTTTTGCCTGGTCGCCCTCCCTACCAGTTGGCCAGGCTATTTTTAGCCAAAGGACTCTTGGCTGAGAAGAGATAAGATGCTTCTCTTGTCCATCTGTTTGAGACAAGGCATCCTCAGTTCCTCACTGCCGACTCTGGCATTGCTGCTCCTGATTTCTGCTCTCTCCAGCTGCTAAATCCCAGCAGGCTACTTCTTGCTCATGTTCCTGCTACTGCTGCCAATCTAGCCTCCTGGGTTTTCCCAGGCATTTGGTCCTGATCTTCTTGATCCCAGTCACTCATCCTCCTGCTCAGATCCCCCTGGTCCCTTGGCCCCCCGACCCTGGTAGCTGCCCTTGTTACTGATCCTGATGAGCTACTGATTGCTGCCACCAAGAAGCTAGGAGCCCTTGGAGCCTCTCTCAGGGCAGCTTGTAAAAACAGGGATGTCCCTGTCCACGTGGCAGGGGAATCAAACTGCTCCCTAGTATTTTACCTCAGGGGGAAAGGAAGGAAGTTACTTTTCCAAATAGGAAGTAAAAAATGCAAGCATGGTGCATTCTATGAAAGAGCAGTACCTTGCCTATTTCAAATAGCTTCCAGTTTTAGGATGTTTTTTCTTTCTATCACTGATCCTTTCAATTATCTTACCTGAGATTCAGGGGAGAAATTCATCTCCCTACAACCCTTTGCCATTTGGACCTGCCCAGTCTCTAAAGTTCAACCAGTTTAACATTTCCCAAACCCATATTCTCCTTTACTATGGGAAATCCCAGAGCTCTGACCAAAAAATAAATCTGAACAGATAGAGAAAGGGACTTTCAAGAGACTGGAGGTGAATATTTTAAACCTCTTCAGACTCCATTGTTTTATGAAAGTCTCTGTATTTTATTGTATTTTGTTGATTGTTTTGTTTAAGATTTAATTTTGTTGTTTTAAGTTTATATATTAATCTGATCAATACTATTTTGTTACACTGAATCATTTTGATCTACTGTGTTTTAACTACTATTATATTCTGTTACCTTTCCCCTATAACTATACTGAACAAATATTATTGAATAAGTCCATAAAAATACAGCTTTTTTTCCATTTTGCCTTTGTTAATTATCACATAGATGATGGATGGACTCAACCTGGCTAACAACCTTTAAAAATTTTAATGAGCTAAATATCTCTAATTTATTTTAAGGGGTCTATAGACATGATTTTTAGATTTTTTTTCTTTTCAACAACTCTGACTGATAATTTTGCCTGCCTCTGAGTAATTTGTAACAAGAGGTAAAGAGTCAATTTTAGTAGCTGAAGTGAAGCACTATTATAATCCCCACCTTCACATTTATAAAAATATGAATGTATGAGATATAACAGTCTTATACCAAAGGAGCTAAGAAGTTGATCCAAGGGCATGGTGCCCCTGGATGGCTCCCAAGAGGGAGCATATCTCATTTGTAACTCTTCAGCTCACTCTACCCTTCCACCAGAATGATCTAGATCCTTGGTGACATTTTTTTAGACCCAACATCAACAGTACAGAGGTTTGATTTTTTTTCTAGACTCCTCTGCCATGTTTTTATAATGATGACAGTAATAGGGTTTTTTTTTTTTAATATCTCAGCCAAGGTTGTAAGATTGATATACCTGAAAAACTTGTGAAAAGTATCCATTAGCTTTAAATTTCATACAGAAGACTCATGTAAACCCCGATGATAGTGGGTTTGTTTGCTATTGTCCTTAAATGGACTATTATAACTTTGGGAATTTTGATACTTTTTGAATGTGCATTAACTGTTGTTCTAGTGTTCTTTATTTTAAAAAAACTGTTATTTTGTGAAAATCATTTGCCCTCACACAGAGTGGATCATGGACAAGTTCTTAAGAGAAAATGGATCTCATCTTTGGTGAGAAACCTTTGTATTCTACCTTCCCTTAGCTGACATAGTGTGTCAATGATTGTAAGCTATATATATATTTTTTTTTTATTTTAAAAACTTTTATATACTGTTTTTGCTTGCATGTGCAATATACTATTTCAGTTTTATTTTTTCTCTTCTTTTTTATTTGAAGCACATCACCAGTTTTGAGATTTTATTTAACTTTTTTTATTGTGGAGTAATATAAGTTAAAATATATATTTGCTATAATATTAATAGATTCTCCAAAGCTTCAGACTATGGAAACCTGCCATTTATTGATAAATGTTATAGGACTGTGATTAATGATTCTGTCTGATTCTAGGAGAAGGGAACAAAAGAGCCATTATACAGTGCCAAGAAGCACAAGATCAAGGAGACCAACCAATCACAATGGGCTTGTTGAAAATACGCACATGCCAAGAAGTAGAAGGTCAAAAAGGGCCAAACCAATCCAGGTAAGACTGAGGAACTTCTAGGCCAATACAAAAGGACTTGTACTTAGTGTGAGACTCGAGGTTGCGGTGCTTGGCATATGTTAAGACACAGGATGCCTTGTATCCACACTCTTTGTAAAATAATCACAGAAAATAACAAAAGTTTGGCTATCATCCTGGCTCCCCCCATCCCTGAGAGTGAAGGAAAAATCAGACCAGGTAATGACACTTCCCTATCACACAAAAATCTAGTCCTTTTTTCTCTCTTATAGTATGGCAACTTCCTGTAGTCTTGGCTGCAAATGGGTAAGTGAAATATTATTGCATTTGTCTTACAGATTTGTGGGATAGAAATTTAATTTAAATTTAATTGGACCCTGATTCGAGGACCTGTTATAGATTTATTTTCCTTTAGTAAAAATTTTTACACATAATACTTTGATAATCTATATTTCATCCAGAAGTTATTATTTTCTTTTATTTATTTTTTATTTATTTATTTAGTTTTTTTGATGTTTTTGATTTCTCTTGCCAATTGATTCATACACCTCATAACTCAGCCATGTATCCCTAAGTGATCTATGTGTTTTTCAACACCCTCTTCAGGAGTACATGTATTATTATTCTAAAATTCAAAGTTTAAATTCTTTTGAGAGTAATTTTAGGTTAAGAAACCTGATACCTCTCCAAATCCAGAAGGTGAAATATTTGGAGAAGGCACCATGAAGATGCCTCCACAGACCACACATTGCACCAGAAGATCCAAAGTGAACTTTGGGATGTAATGATTAGAATTGTGTGGGGTTGAATGAATTTGTTTTGTATGTATACTCTTATGCAGAAGGGGACTGCCCCCTAACTGGCTTTTTGTCAATGAGCCTAGCAATAATTGGTTTGTTCTTTTCCCTTTTATCCCCAAATTATTGTAATTTAAAAGCTGATTATGTTGTGATCAATTGGGGAGACTAGTCTCTTAATCATCATCAGGGAGTAATGTATAATTGAGAATCTGTTACCCTAAAGAAGAACTACATTTCCCAGGAGCCCACTGACTTCCTGCCATTAAGTACTTCCTGTAGACAAAGCATATTAGATAGGAACGTGGAGGGTCTCACCCTTTTTGGCTTCATGACAACGAGCTTGGTGGTGGTAAGGCAGGCGTCTGAACTGGCTGATCAGCCATGGACACATGGGGTTTTTTAAATTTTGTATGCCTTTATTTTTAATGATCTTTAATAAATCTCCTGAAATATAATAATTTTATTATTGAGATAACTTTTATACAATTCAATGCCTGGGTCTACACAGTGTTTGAAAACAGACAACCCAACTAGAAGAATTAGTCAAACCAGTCTGAGATGTAGACTAAAATAATTTTTTTTATTTAGTAACTTTTCAATCACTTTGGGCTAGTATTATATGCAAAAATAATGTTTTGGAATTTGGGATACTGCTTATTCATTCATTATCAAGGTATCCTTTCTTACAAGGTTTCATTTTTGTTTTCTTTTTCCTTTTTTTTTAATACCTCCTGATCATTCTAGTACTCTATGCAGTTGCTTAGAAAGGGTCCTGAGTAGAGCATTTCCTAGTAGGGAAGTTTCTGCCAGTATCAGTTTGGTACACATTTCAATGGTGTGGAAAGGAAACAAGACTGACAGTTTGTGTGGGGGAAGGGCCAACTGGGAGTGGCAGTTGGGTCTTGTGACTAGCATTTCCTTCCTGCCAGGGAAAGAGCGGGGACTGGCGTCCTGGTGTTGGAGGAGAGTGGAGCTTGTTCAGCCCAGTCTGGAGTGGCATACTCTTCTTGGTTCAGCCCAAAGACACAGGCTTCTGAAGGTTAGAATTGTTCTTGTTTGCTTTCTGTGTACTGCTAAGATTCTGAATTAGAACAATGAGAGTAGACAGGAGTGGGACAAACCCTCTGCCAGCCTCTAGGGCCTGGCCCTATACTCTGAAGCTAAGGAAAAACTCCAATTCCAACTGGATTATTAAACTTTATATTATTTGAATTCACAGTCAGATAAGTGGACTATCTTTTCTGGTCATAGAGGGAGCTGAACTTCAGTTCAGTCATTCAAAGACAAACCATCCTTATTAGACCCCTGCTGTTTCCTCTCAGCAGGGAGGCATCTCCCTCCCTTGCCTCACCAAGCAACTTTCTCTCCCTCAACCTCCTCCATACCCTCATACAAACCTCCTTTTATCTCCCTTTTTCCCAATCCCATTCCCTTTCCCAATAAATATTACAATGGTCTAGTCACCAAAGGAAGAGAATACATATCCAATAGAATGCTAGAAGGTATGGAGATAAATTTGGGGAAAAAATGGATGTGTGTGTACATATATATATATATGTATGTATGTATGTATATAAATAGTCATAAGCAAACATGTGGAAGAATCTTTTTCTTCATAAGCCTAGAAGCCAACAACAAAACATTTTTCACATTTAGCATGATTCAACTAAACCTAGGAAGGAAAACTGAAGTGAAAATTTGTCAGTTGAAAAGGTACTTTCAGGTTTAAGGCATATTTAATGAACTTTCTAAGTATTAGCTCTATGTATCCAGGCTACTGGGAGGAATTTGTTAATATTGACATGTTCTCTTTAGTAAATACATTGGCTTTGCCAGGATGATATATGGATAATAATATTTGAATAGAGCATATATTTCAATTTTCTTTCTTTCCTCACAGTCAAAGCAACTTTTCCCCAAAAAGCAATAAAATTCTAGAAAAAGCCATTTGAAATTGAAGTATTTTTCTTTTCAATGATAATAATTATTTTTAATCAGTTCTTTGGGATATTGGACATTGCCACAATACAGAAAACAAAATATATTCTTTTATTCAGTAATACTAAAAGAAAATAATTAACATAAAACTTTCAATGGGTCTTCTTAATTATCAATCTATTTTTAATTCCCTCATTTTCCTTACCTCAGAACTGTGTGTGTGTGTGTTTATGTTTCAGTAAAAATGAAGAGTTTGTCACTGATGATTCTTGTTGGTCAAATATGTCACTACCTAAAGGGATATTTTAGTGAAATACCACAGGGGTCTTATCCTAGGTGATATTTGATTTAAACCTTTTAATAAAAGCTATGCTAAAATGTTTATCAAATTTGAATCTCACAGGAATCTGGGAGGAATAGCTAATAAGCTGAATGACAAAAATGACATCTTTTTATGTTTGTTGAGATTTAATCTCCCTATTTCTCCCAGGCTTGACATGTAACAGCCCCCTTATGGTATCTGCTCCAATACCAATGAGTTTGGGAAATCTGACTTGGTCTGGTTGGCCCCTCCTTAGGCAACCTGGAGTTACCCCACTCTCAGAGGCTCACCAATCGTTGCCAGATAGAGCAGACACTCAGCTTTAATACACTATGGCTCAGAACTCTCTAGCTCATACAGCTCACCAGCCAGAATCCGCCTGAGTCTCACCACCATGCTCAACCTCTCAATAGGCTCTATAGTAGGCCAAGTTTAGGACAACAATTTACAATAGGAATCATTTAAAATTCTATTAAAAATAAATATCTTGCATAGATCCACAATGAGAAGTTGTAACTAGTGTGGTGGTCAGCAAACTGGGCTGAGGGGCAAATCTTGCCTTCTTTTTTATGGCTTGTGAGCTAAGAGAAGTCTTTAAATGTTTAAATACAATAAAACTTTATTTTAAAACATAAAGACCATTCTTAGCTCACAAATCATACAAAAGCAGGTGGTAGATACCATTTGGCCCACTGCCTATAGATTGCAGACCCCTAGACTAGACATTAGCTCTTGTGAAAAGATACAAATCCAATTTGAATCAACATTGGGTCATGGTAGCCAAAAAAGTTAATAGCAGTGTGATTTGGGACTGCCTAAAAACAAGGGTGGTGTTAGAGGTCCGCTATTCTCTTCTGGAATCAGACAACACCTGGAGGAGGGTGTTTAGTTCTGGACACCACATTTGATGAAGAACATTGGCAAACTGGAGTGCATCCAGAGAATTAAAATCATGTTAGTTCCATATGATGCTTGGTTGAAAGAAATAGAAATATTTACCCTAGGGGAAAAAAAGAGAAGAAAAGGGAGGAACAGATACCAGCTATCATTACAGGACTATCATTTGATAAGGATTGTGCTTGCTTTTGTTGGCTGCAGAAAATATAGCTGGAAGAAAAGGGTGGAAGCTGAAGAGACAGATTTTGGCTCAGAATGATGAAAAGTTTCTTAACAAACCTTTTTCCTCCTCTCCTTCGCCTGCTGTCTTCTTTGGCTCTCTTCAAGTCGAAGCTAAAATCCTACTTTTTATAAGCTTTTTCTGGTCTCTCTTTAATGTCACTGACTTTCTTCTGAGATTATCTCTCATTTATCTTTTATGTATCATATATGAATATAGCTCTGTGGGTTTATTTTTTCTTGGTGAGTTATCTCTCTCCTGAGAATGGGAGCTTCTTGAGAACAGGGACCACCTTCTCCCCCTTTCTTTACCTGGCATTTAGTAGACCTTAGTAAATGTTTGTTGAATTGGATTGGATCTCTAGCACTTGATATAATATTTAGCACACAGTAGGTGCTTAATCCATATTTATTGATTTGATTTGTGTAGAGCTATAGAAAAGAATCTTGGGCTGCCTTTAAAGGCAGTGAATCTACCCACTCCTTTTAGAACTATCCAAATGGAAACTATATCACTACTTGCCAGGGATATTGTATAGGAAATTATTGCCCAGGGAGGGGTTGAAATAAATGAATTTTAAGGATTCTCCCAATGTTGAAATTCTCAGATTCTCTATGTCTGCTTCAACTGTTCCTGTACAACAGAGATCAAAATGTTGGTGAAATGTGGCATTGGAAGGGACCCAGATAACCTATTTTAGCCACTATAGACATTATTAGTTGATTGCTTACAGGGCATAAAATCCTTTAGTTGAAAATTTTCTATTCTCCAGAGGGACAATTCAATAAACTCTTGTCATAATTTTAAGGTATGTTTCTATTTCTCTCTATGAAGAGAAAATCTCAAATAACAGATTGTATCCATAATAGGATTCATTACAGATAGGCAGATACAAGTAGCTTCCTGGCTACTCATACAAATATTTTAAAGGTGTTCATCTGAAGTATCCACAAGCTTCTAAAAAAGTTAAATTCAAATAAAGGTTAAAGAACTTCCCTATTTCTTCACTCACCATCCACCCATCGTACTGAATCAAAGAGTCCCTCCAATGGCCATGAATCCTCCTTTTTGTCTCTCTCCCATAGTCTCTCCCCTTAAGGTATAAAAGCCTTGGAGAGAGACACTGGCTTGTTTTTGGATCTGTATCCTCTACCCTTAATACAGGGATTGGAGTATTATAAATGCTTAATTAAGATAATCAATCATTGAGTCATAAATGATCTTTGGTACTTCATTTCCCTCCCATGTAATGTGATTTTTTTTTGAATTCTCAATCTCTAAGATCTTTTCCATCTCTGTTATTTTGAAAATAATTATTTTTATTTCAAATAAAGTAATTTTCAGATGAGTAATTGGAAATAAAAAGAATGCAATTGATGTCATAAAAAGCCCCCAAAAGGTTTTACTCAATTGACTGTAACCCTTAAATTCAAACAGGCCTACCTTTGTGTGGAGATACAGCTCTTCTAGTATTGAAACTTTTTTCTGGATATAAAATTTTCATGTGCAGTTCTCATCTCCCCCCTTATCAGTGACAGGTAAAAATAACAATTTGACAACAACAACAAAAACCCCCAACAGGTCTAACTGACAAATGGTTGGGAAAAGTCTAGAAAAGCTCTTGTTTGTTCTCACCACTCAAAGTTCCCCAAATGTTTTCAGGTTGATCAAAGTTACAATGTTTATGAAGGCAAAACTCTTAAGAGGAAAGTGTTTTCACAAAGAAGGGACCCAGACAGCAAGTAAAGTGAATAGTAAATAAGGAGCAGAAGCATACAATTTGTTGGGCAAATGACTCTATTGAGGCAGAATGAATCATTGGAGGCTTATGTGAAGCACTGCCAATAAATCACAAGATTTATCATTTTATACCTGCTGTGTGCCACGTGGCCATTTCTGGCACAGAAGTTGGCATCTGGGACTTTTACCTGCTGGTGCCCTATATGAAATAAATGATTAACATCCCTCTGTTAAAATGTGATAGCTTGGACTAAGCTGTGATTTTTCCAGAGGTCTGTCTTTGAAGTCATTGCTCTCCAATGCACTATTTTTGCAGTGCCGTGTTGTGCTAAATTTAATTCAATTCAACAAATATCTATTAATTGTCTATTTAATAGGAAGGCTCTGTACTCAGAGGAACTGGAGATACAGAGGAAACAACACCACTCTTGCACTTAGGTGGTTTAAATTCTACTGGGGAAATACTGTATGACAGAGATAAATAAAAAGGAGAGAGCAGTAACAACTGGGAAATCAAGGAAGGCTTCAAGGAGAAAGTAACAACTGAATTTGCAAGCAATGTTACACCTGTCCTCCTAACTGACATCCAAGAAACTAATGCCAAAACTTTATGCATAAAATGAATTAATTTTCAGAAAACCAGAATTAGCAATTGGTACTAGGAATACAAGGATGAACAAACACCTATGTTTTCCCCTAGGAGATTGTGTTTTCCTGGACTATATTCTTCTAAAAGCATAGAAGTAACAAGACTTTATTTTTATTCATATTCTTCCTTTATAGATCCATCTAATCTTTCCTATTTAGATTATCTTCAACAAGGGCTTCCTCCAGTGATGTGCTTATAAATATTTAATAACCACCTCTCCAAATGTACAATGTTCACTCCAGGACACACTGTTAAATTATATCTACATTATTAATGTTTGTTCCAGCACTTTCTTAAGTTGAGACAACCAACAAAACAATAAATCAAACCCTGATTTGTGTCATTTTCTGTGTGCCAAAGTGTATATGTTCATATTGAAAATTTAACGATCAGCTCTCAAGTACTAGTTTCAGTTGGCTCCTTCCACTTTTCACTTTTTTTTCCTCTCCTATATGACAAAATCTACTTTCGTTATCCCCCGTTATTAAAATAATATATCCCCTAGTCTTTGGTCTCTTCCCTTTTGCAGGGCACTTTCCTTAATATTGCCTGTTGCCTTGTGGGCTCTATTAATCAATAAATAATGCATTCTTTTTTTAAGTAGACATGTGACTTGTAATCAATTACCATTACTCTAGGTTCTTTGACAGAGAGACACCTGGAAATGTATAACCTGGCAAAATGCTTTTGATCAAATCTAGGCTTTGACAATTATTCAATATTCCAGGATCTTTCTTCTCTATTAAATATATAATATATTTTATATAAAACATATTACAAATGTATCTAATTGTATATTAACATGTGTATATATATTAATTTTATATTATATTATAAATGTATATATTAATATAAAATTACACATATGTGAATATAAAATACCTATAATCTTTATTTCTTTGCATTCTTTACCTTGAGAAAAAGCTTCTTCTTTACAATATATACATGAAGCAATATACCACTCATAAAGAAAAGACACATAGAACTAAATGTAAAAATACATTGAATTGAAGATCAAATGTTAATGTTTCATTTTCTTCTTGCAGTTGCGAAATGTTGCAAGAGAATTAAATCATCCTGGGCCACTGTGTATCTGCTCTAGCCTCCCCTCCCCAACTGTTTTAGAATAAAACTCAATTTTAACCGAGAAGGCTCAACAAATCATCAGCAGCATAGACTATGAGAGTTGTAAGAGAGAGTTGAAGGTCATCCAAATGAAAGTCCAGGTAGTCTCTGGGTTACTGCAAAAGTGAACTGCTGGTTTGCCCAATTATATGGCAATAAACATGACAATCTAGGTGAAATGGGTGAATATTTACAAAAGTGAACTGCTAGGATAGGCTGTGTGGTGGTTTTTCACTCAGCCTCTGATCTGATGGCCTCGTCTATAGAACCTTTATTCTAAAAAAGACATCTCATGTTGAGCAAATGCATGGTCTGTGTGCTTCGATATTTCTTGTCAAGCAGCTCAACTATGGGCTCTAATGTATTCAGAATTTTTTGGCCTTCATCTACATCTTCTTTTAGTTCATCATCATATAAGTAACATATGGCTCAGTGGAAATAAGATATTAGATAATTCTCATTTAGCTGTAAAAATAAAAGCCAACTTTACTGAACTTGAAAGATGGCAATCATGATATAGCAGAAAGAGCACTACCTCAAGAAGTAGAGGGCCTGTGTTCAAATTTCACCTCAAATGCTTACTACTGGTGTGGCCATATCTTATTGTCTCTGAGCCTATTTCCTCTTCTGGAAAATAAGAGTTAGACTAGGTCACCTTTAAGGTCATTTCCAGTTACATATACATATAAGTATAATCTGATGAAATTGGGGAACTGAAGTAGGGAAAATCAAATGACAAGTCTAAAATAAATATATGCTCCTCCCTTATAATAATATTCATCTGTGGAATACTTCTAGAATTATTTCTGTCAAAATAAATCAAGGGAAAGAAAGGGTGGGGGGAGCTGTGTTTTAGTCCTACCATTTTTTTGTCTACCTACCTATTCATTTTTACAGACCTAGAGACATGAAGCAAGTTGCCAAAGTTCTCAAAGGAAGTACATAGCAGAACTAATATTTGATCCTTTGTCTTCTGAAGCCAGATCCAATATTCTTTCTATTCTGGCATGATATTACTCTAAAGAAGTAGATAGGAGTGACTGAAGGGTTAAAAGCCAGCATTAAGAGTTGGGTGGCAAAAAAACTATGCAGTCAAACTGAGTGTTTTCAGCTTAATGATTTTCCAATATTATTTTAGAAATATAAAAGCATCCCAGTGGAGAGTCCCACTATTGGCTAAATGAAAACTCCTGACCTCTGGGTCTACTCCCACATAAATATTTGTTGAGCACTGAAGATTGAAATAACCCTTGTTCACCTTGGATTTCAATCCATCTAATATTTTCTCCCAGATTTCAGAACATTCGGTCCCTGTCAGGATGCTTGAGTTTTTTTTTTTTTTCAGAGACTATTTATTTATTGTTTTTGCATTATCAGTGCCCCTCACAGCATCATGGTCATAGTAGAAACTGAATAAGTAGTAGCCAAAATGAATCTTACATTTATGTCTCTTCTACTCTGTTTGGGGACACGGTAGTGATGACCATAGCCTCTGCATAAATGACACCATTGACTACCTTTGTTGTGGGAGAGTTTTGAAGTAAAACCCTGGATGTAGATAGGTACCCTTGTCAGGAATGACAGACTCCAATGGCTAACTTAAAAATAAAAAGAAATTTATTAAATTGAATATAAGTCAAATGGCCAAGGGAGACAGTGTGCAGGTGGGATACTGCCTCCCAGATGAGATGGAGTTTGGAAAACATTTATACCTTCCTAACAAAAGAATGGGATGAATCAGAAACATATCTGGTGATGGTTTGTGTCCAGAGGGCACAAGGGGTGATCTGTGGAGTTTAAGGGATGATTGGATTAGGTACCACCCAATGCTTAGCTGGGTGGAACTGGGAGGTACATTTCTATGTTAATTAAAGATCTAGGGCTCTCTCTAGTATCAGAAAGGAATTTCCTATGTCCTTTTTAACCTGGAACACTTCTGGAGTTTGGGGTGTCTAGAGGGAAACCCCTGGGTCCCATACCACCTTGACCCCTACAATCATTTAATCTGATTCTATCCACCAATGAGAAAAATCAGCTCTTCTCTACTACTACTACTTCCTGCTTTCATTCCTCCATATCTTCTTATCCCCAAATCTCCAAGAAGATCAGCTGGCAGGAGAAGAAGAAATTATCAAATACCTGAAGCTTTCTTCTGGTGACTCTAGATTTCTTTTTCCTTTGTTCTTTTCCCCTTACATTAATGTCTCCCTTCTCCTCTCATTGGGGGCCCACTGTTATTCAGACCTTGCTATTCTATACCTTATCAAACAGGAAGGAGAGGATTGAACAAATTCTCCCATACTTGGCAGGAGTTCTTGATATGAGGCTATGAATTTTTGTTAAAATAAGTTTTAATGACTTCATTTTCAGTTGGTTTCCTTTGTAGTCCTACAAATTGTGTTTTATTTTTTATATTTAAAATGATTTTTTTTTCTATAAAAGAGTCCATGGACTTCACCAGATTCCCAAAGATACTAATAATATTATATAAAGATAATTAAAAACAAAAACAAAAACTCTTGAGCTGAGGGATAAATGACTGATCAGTCTTATATGGTACCTCTCTTGGAACACATGTTTTAACAGCCACAAAAATTAAGCTTTATTTGTGAAGTTATAGATATTAGCAAGGTAGGTAGGAGAAATGTGCAGATAATTGTACTTTTTGGCTTCTATTCCTAAAACCATCAGGTCTCAATGTCTGATTACTCAAATGAGCCATTTTTTTCCTTTCCTTTTCTTTCTATCTTTTTTGGGGGGGAATAAGTATTCTGAATAACTCTAGCAATTCTTCCTCCAATGTGCACAGTGTTTCAGTCATCATAAAATGTTTATTCTCTGAACCTGAATATCCATCTCCCATTTCCATCTTTTGCCCTCAGACTATCCTTCATGTTTGGATTTCATTCCCACCTCATTTTTACCTCCTACTCTGATTTCTTCAAGTCCCAGCTGATGTGTCATTCCCAAAAAGATTCTTTCCTTGATCTCCTTAAGTGATCAACTGATCTCTTAATCTTGATCTCAGATTGCTCTGTCCTCCTTTCTCAAATCGCCATGTCTATATTTCTCTGTTTACATTGTCTATCCATCAGCAGAATATAGCTTCCTCAGAGGCAGGGAATATTTTTCATCTCTTCTTTGTATGTCTAAAGTTCCTTACACAGTCCCTTGCACATAGCAGGCACTTGATGAATGTCAATTGGACTAGGTTGGATTAAACTGGATTGGACAAAATGAACCAAGAATAGCTTCAAAATGAAATAAAAAAGATTCGAGTTCTACATAAACTAAATATAAGAATTGAACTATACAACTCCAAGGTAAATGAAAAATAAAAGGGGTCTAATTATGTTAAACCAATTCACAAAGTCAGCAGTGATAAAAAAATGCTAGAGCATAAAACTAAATCTTCCATTTGGTGATGAAATGAACTGGGGTTATTTCACTAACTGAGAGCCCCCCAATCCAAATCATATACAAATACACACACACGCGCACACACACACACACACACACACACACACACACACACACACAAATCAGCTCCCTATCTCACTTTCCTTGTATTTATGTTTTATGGGTTTTGCATATACTTGCATGTAATATAGGAATCCCATCCATATCACAGGGTTTGATCTTGAAAATCCACATAAAATTTTGGTAGCCCTCCCTTCCTTCCAGAGAAGAAGTCTGATTTTTTTCTTTTTTCTTTAATGGGATGTGTACAGTACCTTATTATAAAATTTGGGTTATTTGGTCATAGACTATATGTATGCATGTCATTGTTAACTTTTCTTGTCTCTGTGTGTTGTCTACTGGCTTTTCCATTCTTTTTTGCAAACTTTAACTTTTTATGTATTTTAATTTTTTTAAAAAGAAAGTGTGCATACTAATGGCATTAAAAAGAAACTATATTGATATGATACAATACAACATATATTTTGTGCATTTCTAGAGTTTCAAAATTTATCCTGTGTCATCTTCTGGCCTATGTGTAGTCTTTGAGGATCCACAAAACTCCCTCAAAATTTCCATTTAATTTCTTATGTCAACCCTCAATTTGGGAAACCATGATGGGGAAAGACATGGAGTGGAAGGCGTACATGTACGTGAGGCAGCTTGGTGGATCATGTGAATTTAACATAAATCTGTACCTGTCTTTCCTTTTCAAAAGGAATGTTTTGAAACTCCATTTCAGGCTCACCCCTATCCTTTGCTTGGATTAGGAAAGAGACCTGAGGCATTTCTGTATAAGGAGATGCCTCCGGCTCCCTGGCATCTCAGAAGATACTTGTCTCTTGTCCCATATGACTCCTGGTATATGGAAGACTAGCCTCTGACTCAGACTGGGGTCAGGACTGTCCAACATGGCAATCCAGCACAGGGATGTCACTGGGGTTATATGGATCAAGAAATTTGTACTCTTGACTAGGAAGCAACAGGAGTGAATAGGACATGTGGTGAGTACTGAACTCAGGTTAGCTATGGGACCAGACATGGTTATTAAATATTATATAATTATATTATATAATTATTAAAAATTATACATTAATATACAGTCTTCAGAGAATTTTCATCCTAACAGAGTGCTACACTTAGATTCAGGAGGAACTGAATTCAACAGTCTTAGACACTTACTAGCCGTGTGATCTTGGGCAAGTAATTTAACCTCTGTTTGCCTTAATCCACTGAAAAAGGAAATGGAAAACCACTCCAGTATGCATGCCAAGAAAACCACAGGGACAGTAGGGTCCACAGGACCATGAAGAATAAGACAAGACAACAGCAAGAACAACAACTTATGAAGATGGGGTCTCCTTCATTAGAACATCACCTTCTTGAGGGCAGGAGCTAGTACATGTCAGTCTTTCTTTCTCTACTGCCTAGCACAGTGCCTGGTCCATAGTAGTGGTAGTCTCTCGGTGATCCAGAATGACGATTGTCTTTGTGCAGTTTCATCTACGGTGTACCCTCATGTGGCTTTGGAGTCCAAAGGCTGAGGAGCACAGTTTGTGGCACATGGGGCCTGGGACGCCAGTTGTTACGGGAGGTGCGGCTGTGGCCTGGTGTCGGCGTTCACGCGCAGCAGCAAGACGTCGACGTCGCTCATCTTCAAAGGTGGTGGCGGCCTGGTGAATGTGGGTTCGCCAGCTGCTTCTGTCAGAGGCAGCAAGTTCTAGTTGCTTTGGTGTCATGCCAGCCCACTTCAGGTTTGACGTTAGCTGATCCTTGAATCTTCTCTTTGGTCGGCCTTGTTTCCTGAGTCCAGCTGACAGCTCACCATAGAACACCTGTCTTGGTATTCACTGTGGGTCCATGCGGATGATGTGTCCAGACCATCGTAGCTGGGCTTTGAGGACCAGGACTTCGATGCTGGTGGAGTTGGCTCTGTCGAGGACTTCCTGGTTGGTGATTCGGTCCTGCCATTGGATCCTCATGATTGACCAGAGAGAGCGTTGGTGGAATTGCTCCAGCTGCTTCATGTGCTTCTGGTACAGTGTCCATGTCTCACACCGTACAGGAGCGAGCTGAGGACCACTGCGTTGTACACTTTGAGCTTCGTCGCAGTGCTTACACCTCTGTGTTGGAGGACTTTGCAGCGCAGCCGCCCGAGTGCCTGGCTGGCCTTTTGGATCCTGGCATTAATCTCGTGGTCTAGGGACCTGTCGTTGGCGATGGTGCTGCCCAGGTACTTGAAAGTGTTGACGTTAGAAAGCTGCCTGCCGTCGATTGTAATGCACGGCTGGTTTGTTGGCCTCCCTGGTGCAGGTTGGAACAGCACCTCTGTTTTGCTGAGGCTGATAGTCAGGCCAAACAGTTTTGTTGTGGTCGAGAACCTGTCCACAATGGTTTGGAGATGATTTTCTTGGTGGGCCATGAGAGCACAGTCATCTGCGAAGAGAGCTTCCAGGATGAGTCTCTCTGTTGTCTTTGTTTTTGCAGTCAGGCGGCGAAGGTCGCATAGTGAGCCATCCAGTCGGTATTTGATGTAGACGCCCAGGTCTAGATCCATCACAGCATGTCGTAATACTTGGGTGAAAAATAGGTTGAATAGTACCAGAGCGAGGACACAGCCTTGTTTCATGCCATTGGAGATGTTGAAGCGATCGGAAGTCTCTCCACCAGATAGGACTTCCTCTGTCATGTCGACATGAAAGAGCTGGATCAGTTTGACGAATTTTGCTGGGCAACCGAGCTTGCTGAGGATCACCCACAATGCATCCCTGTTCACTGTGTCGAACGCCTTTGTCAGGTCTATGAAGACAATGTAGAGACTCAGGTTCTGCTCAAGGCATTTTTCCTGCATTTACCTCACTGTGAAGACCATGTCGATGGTGCTGCGATCTGGTCGGAAGCCACATTGTGATTCAGGCAGGTTCTGCTCTGAAACAGATGACAGGAGTCTGTTGAGTATAACATGGGCAAGGATCTTTCAGGCAGTGGAGAGTAGTGAGATGCCTCTGTAGTTGTCACATGCTGCTCATGAGCCTTTGTTCTTGTATAGGGCTATGATGGAGGCATCTCTGAGTTCTGGGGGCATGTCTTCCTCTTTCCATATGCTGGTCAGCACTATGTGGAATGCCTGGAGCGCCTTTCCATCTAAGGCCTTGTACACCTCGGTTGGGATCCCGCCTTTACCGGGTGTCTTGCCTGCACTCATTTGTTGAATGGCTTTTTGGACTTCCTCAATTGAAGGAGGGACATCAAGTTGTTCAATGGAGCCTGGTCCATAATAGGTGCTTAATGCATGCTTGTGGGTTGGATGGATCTATCTTTTTGTACGATTTTTTTTTTGTCAAGGAAGAGGTAGTAAGTGAAAAGGAACAAGTCTATTGATGAAATGATTGATAAACAAATAAAGTTCAGCACATGACATTTTCCTTATCGTGCTTTCAAAGTAGATTCTTGTCACACTATATTGCTGGAAGAATTCCTAGCCCCGAGGGAGCCTTTCCAAGAGGAGTTTAGTGCTCACCAAGGGAGTCGTTCTGTCTAAAGCACTGTTTACTGGGCTGTTACACTCCTCCAGAAAGTTAATAGATCAAGTTTAAGCACTGTCTTTAAAGTTGGTGGCCTTTGGAAGTAATCACAAAAGATGGGGAAATCTGCAGCTAGAGCTTAACAAGGTCTAAAATCTGCTTTGGCAAAAGTTTCCGGCAACACGCAGAAAGCTGGAACTCTTGAATTTCCCACTCAGTTGAAGCATTACTTCACTCTCACTCCTTCTTTGGGCTGCAGGTCATCAAATTCTTATATGTCTCCCATGATATATATGGCCTGAAAACGTATGGAAGACTGCTGAAATTAGCCTGGCCTCGTGGCATTTGTTCACCTGCTTTGTGACATGGACAGTGTAATATGTGGGGGGATTCGCATGGATCTTCTAGGGGGCAGCCTCTTCTATTCGGACTCCTACATAATGTAGGGAGAGTTAGCTTACAGACGTGTGGGGGACAGCCCCTCTTATTGACATTTCTATATATTTGGGCCAAAGAGTTGGAGTATGTGCTTTATGGAGGCAGCCTCTATTAATGAGATTCCTAGCATCTTGTATTAAGACTCCTATGTAATGTGCAGGGAGTCGGTATATATACTCATTGGGGGCAATCCCTCATATTGAGACTCCTATGTACTGGGAGCAAGGAATTAGTGTATGTGCCTATTGGTATAGACTCTCTTATTGAGACTGCAATATATTTGGGGTCAAGAATGAGTGCTGCATACCCGTTGGAGGCAACCTCTCTAATTGAGACTCCTTTGTGATAGAGAGGAGAGTTAGCACCAATCTTTTTGAGGTTATTTTATGCATCAGAATTGTTTAATAGAATGTCTTCATTTTTCACTTTCCTCCTGCTGAAGGTGTAGACAAATGATGATGATGATGATTATGATGATGATGATGATAAAATAATAACAAAGTTTCCAAAGCTCAGATACAAGCAGTGTCTGGGAGCTCTCTACAGTTCAAAAGAATAAATGGATGCTACCACACTGAATGTGGAAAATTGTTTATGAACTCTTTGTTCAAACCCAGAATTTATTGGACATCAAATTTCTTTGAATTCCTTCTATTATCATCCTTCCCACTATGTGAAGGAAATTTATATTCCTCCCTTTTGGGGGGTGTCACACAGATGACATCATCTCCTGCTTGACCCAGAGGCAAAGCACAAGGATAGAGTGGCAGCTGGAAAAAGGCAGCAATAGAGTCAAGAGATCAAGAGACAGGAGGCAGGGTGATGTCCCCTGCACTGCCCCCTGTACTGCCCACCCACCCCACTGTGTGACCCAGGCAAAATAGTAAGCCGTAGTTGACTCCCAAGACATGATGTATAAGAATTAGTGGGCAGTGAAAAGGTTTGATAAACTGAGGCAAGAGAGGACTTCACTCTCTTCTCTTCCACATGTATTGCTGGCTATACTTCCCAGTGTATGGTAGCTAAGGGGTCCTAATGGCAACCACAGAACAGCAAACTAAATAGAGCAATAAGGAAAGTAAACTATATAACTCTCTTATTTTTCCATCTTTCCCCCTACTACTTTTGATGCATGAAATTATTAATTTATGGCCAGTATCATAATTTTGTTCTCATAACCACAAATATTGTATTTGTGGTGGAATTTAATCAAGGTTTAGGAGGTTGGGGTAGGAGACTGTGTGGCTATTGGTTTTATTATGTCACCTTAGTAAATATCTTTGCTCTGAACTAACTCAACCTCCTGGGTGATTATTAAAGTTATTAAGTAGGAGATTGTGAGCCTTATTATATGTGTGTGGACCCACAAAGTAACCTTGACATTTGAGAGCAGCCAACTCATTGGAGACTAAAAAACTATGCATGCTGAGTTGGATAAGTCCTACTGTTGAAATATGGGGACAATATACCGTAGAAAGAGTTCTAGCTTCAGAGGCAGAAGACACGAGTTCATATCCCTGCTCTGCTACTTCTGGGTCCAAGTTATTCATTTGTAAATTGAGACAATTGGATAAAATAACTTTTTAGGTCCTTTCCAGTTCTGAATCTATGATATTATGAACTCTAGCCTGGCAGTATATTGTAATTTTCTTTGTAACTCCCCATTTCATTTTAAGTTGGAGAAGGACAATAAAATTGCCCCTAATGTCAATATGGTTCCCTCATCTTTGGGTATAAGGAGTTTATTGTAGAAAAAAAATTCTAAATTCAGTCTCAATAATTTTAATCCCCTAATTAGGATTCTCTCTAACACTTGGGCAAACTTTGTCTAACTTTACATTTTTGTCCTTATCTCACCTTTATACCTATGTTCACCTTTAATCTTGTTCATAACACATCATAGTTTTTTTCTCCATCCCTCTCTGAGCTTCTTTTGTTCATTTGTTTGTTGGGTTGGCTCATTCATAGCAACTGGCTCTCCTCTCCCATATGACTCACCTCTTGCTTTTTGTATCTCTCAAAATGAAACTTTGCTTGAACTAATGTTTTTGCCCCAACAAACTGGTCCCACTGGAATCAGGGCACCTGAGCATTTCCTTTCTGTCAAGCTGAGAACAAGGGGAGCAGCAGAATTGTAAAGGTTGGGTTATTTATTGAATTTTTATTAAGTCAACTTCAAATAGACTTCCAACTCATGATGAGAAATAGATTGCCCAAAATCCCACTAAGAAGGGACCACTCAGATTTCGATGCTTTAAATTCCTAAAGCACTGTTCTTACCCAAAAGGCCAATCTTCATTCACAACTGTCACTCTAGTTTATCCTCACTGAAAGGTCTAGAGAGATATGGATTACAAATGTCATTTTACACGTGGGGGTAGAAGGCAGAAACTTTTCCCCAGGTCTGTATATTAATAAGGGAACTATATGAAGGGGAAAGAACCCAAGGTTAGAAACCATTTAAAAATCCTCTTTGAGATGTAAATAATTTGACCAAAAGAACTTTGGCTTGGGAAAAAAAAAACAATGGGAAACTACTGAACTCTGCAGTTCCTTTTTTCTTCTTCTTTTCCTGATTCTATCAAAAATATCCATTTGTCTTATCTACCTGAATTCTAAATTATTAGGTGAAATGAATAAGAATTATCCAATCTCCTTTTGGCATTTAATTGTAAGAGGTAATGATTGGATTTAATTCTGTGGCTTGTGTTACTATTCAGCAGAAGCAATAGTATCCTGTTTTCAAATAAGCTGAGAATCCTCTGTCATTTGGTTTAAAGACTTCAGGAAGGAATCAATTAACATTATGCTGCCATTATCTCCTGCTATAAAGGAGTCAAATTATTTTCTAAATGACTATCCTAGATTATATTTGTATTACAAATATGCCTAGGGCAGGAAAGAAACATGTATCCTCCATATCCAAGTGTTTGTAGTGAGGTAGCCTCATGACTTCTAACTGAAAAGCTTAGAATCATAGGACCAGAGATTCAGAAATATAAGGGACCTTCACTCCAACTTACATGTGCAATTCTGCTTGTTTTCAACCTCTAGAAGCAAGATGCCCCTCCTAGGATAAGCTGCTCACTCCAGATCTCATCACCATGGTGGCAACTCAACCTTGGGTTGGTTCTTATACTCCTTCCCACTTCCCTCAATCTCATCCCTCTTCTGAATTAAAAACTCCCTTCTGCAGTATAATACTGAACTCCTCCCAAAGCTTTCCTTCATAAAGGACAGGAGTTAGGCTTACAGCTCACTCCATTCTCCATCCATAGATTAAACTCGATGGAACAAACAAGGTTGCCTCATCCCACCCCTAGGAATCCCCTGGAATTGTCTCCTTTCCAATTTCCTTTTATATGTTGTCTTCTACCAGTAGATTGCAAGCTTGTTGAGAATGGAGACTATCCTTCTTATTGTATCCACAGCAATTAGCACAGTAACTGGCACATAGTAGGCACTTAATACATATTTAGTCATTTATAGGGATCTCTAAGGTCATGCCATTTTTATTTTAAGGATTATCAATGAATAAATATTTATTAACTTCCTACTACAAGTCAGGCACTCTCCTAAGTGCTAGAGATAAAAAATAATTTGGGCCCTCAAGTTGCTTAAGGTCTAATAGGGGAAACAACAAACAAACCAATATATACAAAGCAATAAGCAGGAGCCAGTCTGATTTCAAAGCTTTCAATTCCTAAAACATCTCTCTTATCCAAAAGGCCAAATCTTCATTCACGACTGTCACTCTATTTTATCCTTTCTGGAAGGTCTAGAGAGATAGGGATTACAAATGCCATTTTACAGGTGAGGTTTATTGCCAGGTCTCTATGTTAATAAAAGAACCATCTAAAGGGAAAGGTAATCCTAGATTATAATATATACAGGATAAATAGGAAATAATTAAGAAAGGGAAGGCATTGGCATTGGAGCAAGCTTCTCATAGAAGCAGCCAAAGGAAGCCAGAGAGGTCACTAGTTGAAGCAGAAGAGTGATGGAATTAGGATAACCAGAAAAAAAAGCACAGAGATGAGAGATGGAGTGTCTTGCTCATTGAATAGCCAGGAGGATAGTTAGTACCTTTCTGGATCAAAGAGTACATGTTAGAGAGTAAGTTATAAGAAGACTAAAAAGGTAGGATGGGGTTAGGTTATAAATGGGCTTTGAATGCAAAACAGAATTTTGTATTTGATTCTAGAACCAATAGGGAGCCAGGAATTTATTGAGTAGCAGGGTGACATGACTGGACCTGCATTTTAGGAAAATTTCTTTGGTGCCCAAAAGGAGGATAGGTTGGAGTGAGGAGACACCCAAGACAGGTAGAGCCACTAGCAACTATTACAACAGTACAAGGGTGAAGAGATTCCAGAATGGTAGCAGAGTCAGCGTAGAGAAGGTATATTAAAGTGATGTTGCAAAGCTGACATCTACAGGTCTTGGCAACAGCTTGGATAAAGGGAATGAGAAATAGTGAGGAATCCAGTATAACCCCTATGAGCCTAAAAAACAGGGAGGATAATGTTGCCCTCTATAGTAATAGGGAAGGTAAAACGAGGGGAGGATTCAAGAGGGATGTAATGAATTCTGATTTAGACATATTATATTTAAGATGTCTACTGAAAATCCAGGTTAAGATGTCTAAAAGAAAGTTGGGGGTATAAGATTGGAGGTCAGCAGAGAGATTGGGGCAGGAAAGGTAGATTTGAGAATTTTGAACATGGAGATGGCAATTAAATTCATGAAAGTTAATGAAATCATTAAGTGAAGCAATAAAGAGGAAGAAGGGAAGAGGGCCCATGACATAACCCTCAGGCACCTACAGATAAAGGGCATGATCTGGGGGAGGTTCCAGAATCAGAGAAGGAACAGTAAGATAGGTAGGAGGGGAACCAGAAAAGAGTGGAGTTCTAAAAACCTAGAGAAAAGAGAGCATCAAAGAGAAGAAGGTGATAAATAATTTCAAAAGTCACAAAACAAAGAAACTGATATCCGAAAAGAAAAGTGGGATCTTGAATTCTAAGAAATGATGAAAGGGACAATTTCAAAGAAACTCTCAAAGATATGTCTGAACTGATCCAAAGTGAGGTAAGCAGAGACAAGAGAACAATTTATGTGGTAACATCAATGTAATAATAAACAAATTTTAAAGACAGTTTAAAGACTAACCACAACTCCAAGGGACCAACAATGAAGAATACTTTTCTTTGTCTGACAAAGAAGTAATCTATTCAATATTCAGAATGGAGACATTTTGACTATGGCTAATAAAGGGATTGTTTGTTTGATTATGCACAATTATTAAAACATTTTCTTTTCAATTTTTCCTTCTCAGTTGGGGGCTAGATAGTCAAAATAAATTCTGGTTAATTTTTTTTTAATTAAGCAAGAGACTGAACTAAAAACAAATCAGAAGAGGTAAATAAGTTTGATGCTAAGCAAAACATCCTCCTGATCAGAGCTATAATAATAAGGCCAATATATAGCACTGTTTTTTTGCTGCATTTTTAAAAAATTCCATTTTATGTATAGAAACACTTATTGACAATTGTTTTTGACATTTTGAAATTCATATTTTTCTCCTTCCCTACCTCCTGTGAACTTTCATGTGATACTTATTTCCATATTGTTCATTTCATGATAGGAGACATATCACATATACAATAGAGATTTCATGAAGGAAATATAGTGGAAGATGGCATGCTTTGAAAAACACTCAGATTCCAACAGTTCCTTCTTTGGCTGTGAATAGCATTTTCATCGAGTCCCTTGTGATTCTCTTGAAGACTTGCTTTGTTGATAATAATTTAGTCCTTTGTGGCTGATCATCATATAGTATTTCTGTTACTGTATACATTCTTCTGATTCTGTTGCCTTCATTTTGCATCAGTTCATATAAGTCTTTCTAGGTTGTTGTTGTTTTTTAACTCATCCTGTTCATTATCCTTTTTTTTTTAATTTTATAGTATTTTATTTGATCATTTCCATGCATTTTTCATTAAAGACAAAGATCATTTTCTTTTCCTCCCTCCCACCCCCCCGTGGCCGACACGTGATTCCACTGGTATCATATGTGTTCTTGACTTGAACCCATTGCCATGTTGTTAGTATTTGCATCAGAGTGTTCGCTCAGAGTCTTTCCTCTGTCATGTCCCCTCAGCCATTGTAGTCAGGCAGTTGCTTTTCCTCAGTGTTTCTACTCCCTCAGTTTGTCCTCTGCTTATGGATAGTGTTTTTTTCTCCTTGATCCCTGCAGATTGTGCAGGGGCATTACACTGCCACTAATGGAGAAGTCCATTACGTTCGATTATACCACAGTGTGTTTGTCTCTGTGTACAATGTTCTCCTGGTTCTGCTCCTCTCGCTCTGCATCACTTCCTGGAGGTTGTTCCAGTCTCCATGGAACTCCTCCACTTTATTATTCCTTTTTGCACAATAATATTCAATCACCAACATATACCACAATTTGTTCAGCCATTCCCCAATTGAAGGTCATCCCCTCGTTTTCCAATTTTTGGCCACCACAAAGAGCGCAGCTATGAATATTTTTGTACAAGTCTTTTTGTCCATTATCTCTTTGGGGTACAGACCCAGCAGTGCTATGGCTGGGTCAAAGGGTAGATATTCTTTTGTCGCCCTTTGTGCATAGTTCCAAATTGCCCTCCAGAATGGCTAGATCAGTTCACAACTCCACCAGCATTCATTATCCTTTATAGCACAGTATTCCATTACAAAAATATACCACAATTTGTTCATTCCTTCCTCAAGTAACAAATAACAACTCCATTTCAAATTCTTTGCCTCTACAACATATCTTTGCCTGCTAAAAGTATTTTGGTACAGGCAGGTTGTTTTCCCTTATTTCTGATACTTTGGAGATACAAACCCAGTAATGTTATTCCTTGATCAAATGGTATGCATAGTTTGTGACCCTTTGAGCCTGGTTCCATATTGCTCTACAATGAATGTGTCAGCTCATTCTACCAACAATATACTACTGTCCCAATTTTCCCACATGCTCCCTAACATTTGTCATTATCCTTTTTGGTCATGTTATCCAGTCTGGTAAGTGTGAGGTAGTATCTCAAACTTGTTTTAATTTGCATTTCTCTAATCAGTAGTGATATGGACCATTTTTATATAACTATGCATAGTTTTAATTTCTTCCTCTGAGAACTACATGTTCTTATTTTTTGACTATTTGTCAACTGGAAATGCTTTATATTCTTATGAATTTGACTCAGTTTTTTTTTTTAATTTGAGAAATGAAGCTTTTGTCAGAAACACTTGCTATTAGATTTCCCCCAAAATTTATAGTTTCTTTTCTAATCTTGGTTTTAATTATACAAAAACTTTTTTAAATTTAATGTAATCAAACTTTTTTAGAATGTTCTCTATATCTTGTTTGGTCATAATTCTTCACTTATCCATAAATTTTACAGGAAAAAAAATCTATGTTCCTCTAATTTGTTTATGGTGCCACTCTTTATTTCTATAGCAAGTATCCATTTTTACTTTATCCTGGTGAATGATATAAGATGTTGGTTCATGCCAAAACTTTGCCATATTGCTTTCCAATTTTCCCAGCACTTTTTGTCAAACAGTGAGTTCTTTCCCCAAAAGCTTAGATCTTAGGGATCTTAGAGCAACTCTAAAGTTGCTATGGACATTAACTGCCATGTATTGATGACCTAATGTATTCCTTTGATCTGCCACTCTATTTCTTAGTCAGTACCAGATTGTTTTGATGAGTAATACTATATAGAATAGTTTGATATCTGGTAGAGCCTAGCCTCCTCCTTTCTCCTTTTTTCATTAATTTCCTTAATATTCTTGGTCTTTTGTTCTTCCAGATGAACTTTGTTATTATTTTTTCTAATCCTATGAAATAAATTTTGGGTGGTTTGATTGGTGTGGCACTGAATAGGTAAATAAACTGAGGTAGGATTGTAATTTTTACTATATTGGTTCAACCTGTCCATGAGCAATTCATGTTTTACCCATCTGTTTAGACATGACTTTACTTGTGTGAAGTGTTTTGTAATTGTGTTCATCAACATATAACACTTTAAGGTTTGTAAGGATTTTCAAAAATATTATTTCTATTTAATCTTCACAACAACCAAATGAAGTACATTCTATTATGCCCATTTCACAGAAGAAACCAGACTGAGAAAGGATAGATGACTTGCCCAAGGTCACGTAGTTAATAAGTGCATGAGGCAAGTTTCAATCTTAAGTCTTCATGGTTCTAAATTTAACTTTCCTATTTCCAGTGCCAAATCAAAAGTTCACCAAGTGATTTACATTCACTATCTCTTTTGATCCTCATAACAATCTTGAGGTAGAAAATATAATTTCCATTATTCCTATTTTGCAAATAAGGAAATTGAAGTCCGAAGAACTTGTAACTTGCTAAAGTTTCCCTAACTAGTAAGTGTCCAAGGTAAGATTGGAACCCATGTCCTCTGAATATCAAGTCTATTTCTTTCTCAGGTCATTCTAACCCTTGAGTAGAATGAGCTGCCTCAATAGCCACTCCCTAAATGGAAATCTTTGAGCAAAAGCTGGAACTTAATGGGTATGTTTTATTGGAGATTCTTGTTTAGATTGATTGAGGTTATATTTGTGAAGGATTTTAACTCTGAACTTCAGTACCTTACCCATGATCACAGAAATTGCAGCTGAGCCAAAATCCATACCCAGATCTTTTGACTCCAGAGTTAGAATTCTTTCCAATGTACTTGAATAAGACTGATCAGTGAGAAAAAAAGTCATTGCTATAGAGTTTATAGTATAGACAAATATCAAGTGAGATCTTCACTTCCCTTTCTACCTGGAGACTCCTTTAGGGTCCTGTGGCCCATAAAGTTCATATATTATTTGATATGCAGATAAAAATAATTTGATTTAGATGCTAATATAAATATTATTTATAACATGAAACTTCAAAAGCCTTTGCTATTTTGTCACCTCCTTCCTAAACTCCAATTTAGTACAGGAAAACAAGTTGTTTTGACATTAATTTGATAGCAGAAAATTAAATAAGATAAATAGTGATTTTTTCAAGTTTTTTAATACTGCAAATACCAACCCCCATCCCATATTTCCATTTCTTTCTGTGATTACAGTTCCCCTCAAGATTCATCATCTTACATTCCTCTTTGTTTTATTTGAAATTCATGTCTTCAAGGAGGTAGAAATAACACACAAAGGCATTCTCTTCTATCCTCCAGTTCCAAATAAGTCCTTGACAAATTCTGGTAATTATAAGATTTAATTTCGAGCACCCCAATAAAAAAGAATTAGTCTACCCCAACCCCAAGGGAGAAGATTTGGTTGTATTGTTGCATTGTCTCTTTCCCTTTGGAAATGAAAAGGCTTCAGGAAGATTGATACTGGATTTGGCTTGGTATTATTTTATTATGCATAATGCAGAAAATATTAAATAGATCAATTGAAAAATGAAGCTGTTGCAAGTTGATCTCTGTGGAATCAAGAAAATGTAGGAGAAAAAGTATCCAAAGCTGAAAATTAAATTCAAGATAATCAGGCACTGTGGCTTATTCTCTGTGGGCTCTCTAATCCAGCTTTGCTTAATTGCATTCTTTGTAGGACATATTGTTTCCGTTTTTCCCAGCAGCATTTTGTTGTTGTTGTAGGGGGAGTACATAATATAATTACTATCTCATTTTATTATAAAATGTCATGATTTTGAAAAGGAAATTTTTATGCACTGTATAATGTCAATCATCTGTCTTTATGGGACAGAACAGTATTCATTTTGTTTAAAATGGGCTTGGGAAAAATATTCTTTATTCCAGGAACAGTTGGTTATTTAGGCCATATTTCAACCTAATTTGCATGAGAGTATAGTTAAAATGATGTTGATACATTTGAGAATGGGATGATGCTCTGTCCAATGTGACCATTTCAAAAATTAAAATTATATCCATTGAAACATGTAAACAAGAGCTGTCCTGGGTAAATGCTATATTTCAGTCTCTCTCTCTTATGTACTCATACTCCCAAATAGAAATTTCATCACTTGTCCAAACTTCAACTCTGCTCATGGTTTTGATGTTCTTCTAATCCCTAAAGGTTCAAATGTCATGCTAATACACACAAGTTTGGATTGGTCTAAGAATTTTATGAGTTCTCTGCCCCCTCTAGAAATATCCCAATCAATGTGGCATGATGGTGACCTGATCTAAAATATTGTAGGATAGGTAAAAATAATTTATTCAGTATCTCCTCTGTGCCAGGTACCATACCAAGGATTACAATCTGATTTGATCCTCAAAACAACTTTGTGACAATATTATTATACCATTTTATGGTTAAGGAAACTGAGACAAATAGAAGTTGGATGACTTGCCCAAGATCATACAGCTAATAAATATCTAACAGAAGATTTGAATTCAGGTCTTCCTGAATCCAGTTACCTATCAACGACATCATCTTACTGCCTCTAGGTGAGAAAAATTCCTGGTTGGTTGTGAATCGCATGTTTTTTCAGAACCCAAATCAGAAATATATTGGATACTTTCATGCAAACATAATCCAATCCAATCCATTTATGAAATATCTACTCTGTGCAAGGTAGTATACTAAGTTCTGGAAGGCACAAAGACAAAGTGAATAACAGCCCTGAAGGGTTTACATGGTACCAGAGAAATACATTATATGAACACACATATATGTGACAACTTTGGGAAATAATGGGATCTTGAAAGGCTTTCCAAATCAAATGGTATGTGGCCTGAACATAAAGGACTTAGGGATAGTTTAGCCATAGTTTAGAAGGAGAGAGAGAATTGTCTGTGCAAATCTATGGAGGTAGGAGATAGAGGCTCAAATTCAATAAATATTAGGTAGACTTTTAACTGTATGAAAGAAGTTGAGAGGGGAGAGACTTGAGGCCAAAACCCCAACTAAGGAGCCATTTTAATAGTCTAGATAAAAATAGTTAAATTTCTTAAGCAGGATGATATGGTGTGAATAGAAAAAAAAGAGGAAAACTGAACAGACATGAAAAATGTTTTGGCAATTAGAATGACAAGATTTAGCAACCAATTGGATGGGGGTATAAAAAATTAAGAGTCAAGGATTATTTCTAAATTGTGAACCAGATTGATCAGAAGAATGGTGGTGCCTCCAAAAGAAATAGGGGAGTTAGGAGGAAGTATTGGATAGTAATGATAGTGAATTCAGGTTGGTACATGATTTAATGTGAGTATTAGACACAGGTAGAGGTCAACAGATAATAGGGAGATGAGAGACCAACACTCTGGAGAGACTTAAAAATATGAGTAGACTTGGGTGTATTTTTCCTAGAGGTGATATTCAAGAGGTGATGATCAAGAGCACAACAATCTCATTCTTTTCCATGAAAAACAGGTGAAAACTGAGAAGCATGAATATTAAAAGGGTCATTGATGTATTTAAATCAAAGTCATCCAGTATAAGCAAAGAAGTTGGGATGGAGAGGAAGAGAGTCAGATAGATATGGAGTTCCTTGAGAAAACTAAGAGAATAACCCAGAAGTGGATAATTAAATGGCACCAGAATCTGAGTAAAGGATGTGTGAATCTCAAAATCAGAGGGATTGGGTAACTAAGTGGTGATTAGAGTCTAGAAAGTAGGTACTCCAAGTTGAAACCTGTTTGGTTGTAGAGAGCTCAGAAATGGTTAAATCGTTCACCCTCCAATGATTATCAAGGGCAATTCTGTCATGGTGTACCTCAAATGATGAATTAATACCCCCTTTTCCCTGTGGGAAAGACAGATTTTTATAGGGTCTTGAGCAGTGTCAAGAAACATAGTAAGGCCACATCTAAGGCCAACTAGGAAAAAGCTCTAATTTTTGGCCTAAGGTTTTATTAGAATGTAACCACCTTGAGGGCAAGGGTTATTTTTGTCTTTCTTTGGAGCTCCACCATTAATAAAGTGAATGATAGGTTCTCATTGAGCTACATGATTCTTAAGCATTTTTTAGGCACATTTAGGCACATAATCCAAAATTATGGAGTAGGTGAAAGTCAAAATTTGTTTTCAAGCATTTTTTGCCATTGACTACTCTACCTTTGCAGTTGACAGTCCCTATCCTCAGGTACCAACATTTTAAATTTTTGTTTCTCATGGAAAAAAAATGAAGTTGATGTCAGAGGACCTAGGTTCAAATACCACCTATTCTAATTACTACCTGTGTAATCTTGGGTAGGTCAGTTAACTTCTCTGGTCCTCAGTTTCTTAATTTCTAAAATGAAGTTAGATTAAATGTCCATAAAGGTCCTTTACAGAGCTAAATCTCTAAATTTATGAGTCTGAGTCTGCTGAAACCAATCCTACCTTTCAAAACAAGACTCTGGCCTCTGAAACAATCTGGCTCTTTTCTTTATCCTTCCTTATCTGTCCTGTCTTATTACCAAAGCTTTAAGAGCTATCAAATGGTCTAATAAACTAACTTGAGATAAATTATCAATTAATTGGCAATAGTAGCTTAAGGTGTTGCCTTGCCCAAGAGCATTTTGTTTTTAAAAGTAGATTTCTCTGATCCAAAATAATTCCTCTCTAAAATGGAATCACTGATCCAGCTATAGGCCAGCAAGTGAAATATCTGAGTCTTTCTGGCACCCCACAAATCCCACTGCTACTCCACTTGCCCATAAGGCAATCTTATATCTAGTTTTCTTTGAATCAGAAGTTGAAAGTGAGACAAGATAATATTACAAGTCACCCTGAATCTAGAAAATAACAAGGGACACATTCCATAGCAGATCTATTCATCACATTTGCAGATGACAGAGCTGGAGGAATAGGAAAGGTGATATATGAGGGGATAGAAGAAATATTTTAAAGATCTCAATACACATGAATTTAGGCAGATGAAACTTAACAGGGTTATAGTGAGTCTCCCACTGGTCCTACTCTCAATACCATGATTGCCACATCTCTCTCTCTCAGGGTTCTTGTAGGGTTGGAGTACTTTTCTCTGCTTCTATTGGATAAAACCCTCCCCCCCCCCCCATTTATTAGTGATTAGTACAGCAATTCAGTCAAACCAGGACATCAATTTGCTCTTATAAAGTAATTTACTGTGAAGATATATCAAGAGAAAAGTACAAACATTTTCCCCAATACCTCCAGGGTGTAACTCAGACTGGGGAGGAGTAAACTCCACCCTTAGCTCAGTTCCTATAGAACATTGTTCATGTACAAAGATGACATTGCTGCTAGGGGAATGTTTCCACTGCGCTGGAATCTTGAAAGTCAGTCCCAAAGAGCATTCATTGCTCCTTGGGTCTTTGATGCAATAGAACCTGGGCCACTTTCCATTATCCAGATTCTTGTGGCTCACTTTCCAGTGGTCAGACATGCCATTCTTTCCATCTAGCATCATAAAGAACCAAGAAAAAAGACCAAGAACATAGTTCCAATTCCTGGGGGCTATGGGACTATGGGTGTCCTGTCATTGCATCTGTTTCTCCTGGTTTTCTGCAGTCTTATTCTCTTACAGTCTTTTACATAGTCCCCCACTATTGCATGGTCTTGAATTCTGGATTCTGTGAATGCCTGTGAAAAGAGCATAGCCAAAGTTGATACAGATCTTGTTGAAGATGCCAAGAGTTCTGGCTACACAGTCAACCCAAAAAGCATCCTCCCAACCATATGGTCAGCTGACTGGAACCAATTCTACAACAATCATGCATGTTCCATGATGTCTCCAAGGCACTTCTATGCATGTACAATGCAGTGACTTAGAAGTCATCACGATTCTCTCAGAAAGATCTCCCTAGTGTCTTCCAACTAGACAGATGCCATTTGCTCCCTGTCTTCCATGTGGCGACACCATCTGAGGCACTGTGTGCATCTGCCAGAGCCCCATTACAGGGACAAATATAAAAGTCTTTTACAAATCTAGAAGTACAGAATTAAGAAAAATCTGACTTAACAAAAGACCTAGGTCTTTGAGTCAACAGCAGTATGAGCCAGGAGTATGTCATAACTGCCAACATAATTAAAAAGTTTTACAAAAATGCTCTCAGAATGAATGAAGTATCGGTCCTATTTTATTAGCTTTTGCAATGTCTTTTGGTGCACAAAGCATTCAGGAGGCCTGGGTTCAATCACTCTTTCTATTATTTACTAGCTGTATCCCTTTGGGGAAATGAGTTCACCTTCTGAGTCTCTTTCTTCTTTTATAATACGAAAGATTGTCTAGACCATCTCAAAGGTCTCCTCCCAGTTCTAAACTTCCAAAATTCTCCTTTTCTGCAAGAAATCTTTTTATGTATGCATAGTCAAAGTCTAAGAATTGCTTGGATCCAACCTACCTTCTTTTCTTTTTCTTTCAACCCCTCCAACCCCATCCCACAAAAGGGCTGTCTCTGAGTACACATGTTGGGAAAGGATGGCCAAACTGCCTTCCAGGGATGGGAGGAAAAGAAGGGAGTTTTATAAGATTGTTGATTATCAACTCCTGGACTTTTTTCCTTAGTAATTTACAAAGCTGTCTACCTCCTTCTCTTTGGAAGAATAGGGTCACAGGTGAATCACGCCCCCCCCCCCCCCCCTTAGAACTCTGCTGCTTAGAAAAAAGAGTGTGTAAAGGCACTTAAGAATTTCAATATAGGTGTTAATGAGGCAGTTCTGGATAAGCAGATGGTGATATTATAAACTGAACTGTCTGCATTTTACTTTTCATAAACTCTCAAGAGAAAACATGCTCAGTATTATTCTCCCAAGTCTAGAAACAGTGTCTGAAACTACACCATCTCAGTTAAATTAAAGACTCTTCTCTTGAGAGTATTGAATGAATGAGCCCAGCAGTGAGAACTAAACACAGCAGAAAATTCAACTGGGAATAGAGGCTCTATCTGACCAAGCTTGTAAATGAACAAGTCCCACAAGAGCCCCTTTGAGGTGGTATTGCATGACATTACTTTTCTCTGTCATATTGCAGTCTGCTGGGTTGGAACATTCTCATGCCAAAATCATGCTTGGCATTCATCTATAGGGCAAATATGGCAGAATTTCTAAACAAGCAATGGCGAAGTCATTTTTTCTAAGTTATAATTAGTTTAAAATTCTAGGATACTGTCCCAAGAGCTGACAGTAAAAAGAACTGAAAAATAAGTCTACCTCTTAGCAACCTGGGTTTATTTATGGTGTTAATTGGTTAGATATTTGGAGGTTTAGAAAAAAGAAAAATAAATGGACAAAAGTGGTCTGGATGATATTGGAATTAAGAATATGTGGATTCAAATCCAGCCTCTGACATTTACTAGCTATTATCATAGATAAACCAGTCGAATTTTAGTTTCTGCATATGTGAAACTTAAAAGATGGTCATGCACAAATAAATTATTTTCTCTGAGTTTTCTTTCCTTTCTTCTTTCCTTTCTTTCTTTCTTGGTTTCCTTCTTTATTCTTTGTTTGTTTGTTTGTTTCTTTCTTCCTATCTATCTACCTATCTATAAATCTTTATAGCTAAATCACATTTTAATATAGAATGTAACAGAGCCAGGATTTGAAGCCAGGTTTTCTTACTCAAGATCAAATATTCTTTCTACTACAGTATGGCATCTCTTAGATCTGTATTATTCTGCAAAAACTTTATAAAGAGAAAAAAAAATAGTAACAGTCCAAGGAATTGACTTTCAAATCCAGACTACAATGGCAGATTTCCCACTGACCCCCCCCCCCAAATCCAAGTATGAAGAGAAT
This sequence comes from Monodelphis domestica, assembly GCF_027887165.1. Classification (NCBI taxonomy): domain Eukaryota; kingdom Metazoa; phylum Chordata; class Mammalia; order Didelphimorphia; family Didelphidae; genus Monodelphis; species Monodelphis domestica. Next base: position 37,872,964 of record NC_077233.1, on the reverse strand, counting down.
TTGAGTCAGTTTACCACCTGAATTAAAGTTGTAAGAATAAAGAACAAAATTAGTTCAATGTATACTTCTTTTATACTATTGGAGAAAATCCTCTGGGCAACACAGCTAGTCCAAATCATCTCCCTTCAAGTACCCCAAGAGGGAAAATTACCTTTGATTCTACTTTGCCATTTAAATTTGCTTCCACTCTTTTTCCTATACATTATTGCTACAAGGCATCTCCAACAGACAATCAGAAAATTTGGGACTTTTTTCTCCTTTTTTCCCCTCTTCAGGGAGCCTGATGAAAGTTTATTTTCTCTAGTGACTTTTCACTGCCCTGGGAAAACTTGAAAAAAGCTTTTGGCAGCTTTTATCAAATCAGAAAAGTAGGAAAAAGGTAGTATGGGCTTCTGGAAATCATAACTGGGCTGGTTTATTTATTTTCTTTAAGTTGTGTATGCATATGTGTTTATGATAACTATTGGAAGGCTTGCTTCAAAATGGGTTTACTTCAAAGATATCCCAGTGCTTGGAAGATATTTCAAGGAGGTCAGATCCCCGTGGTATAATTCCTTTACAAGGAGGTCACATTACAAGGCATCCTATCCTGTTGCCTTTAAAAGTGGCACCATTGGGAAGGGATTGTTATTGCTTTGGATGAGTTACAGCTGAGATGGGGAGATTTAGGAGGGACAATTTATTAAAAGAGGCTTCTCTTAAAATGCAATTTGGTTAAGGTTCCTCATTATCCATTCCCAATAGTCCCATGACTTCCTCCTTTCATGTCACTATAGAAATCTCAGCTTCTTTGATCTTCATCCATTAAGTGGCTGTTATAATTTTAAAAGACAAAGTTCCCAAACTTGCCCATATGCGACGACTTGTTTTATAACTCCCATTACTATAGCAAATTAGCTGTACTGCTTCTACCTTCACAACATCTCTCCCATCCAACCCTTCTCAGAACTGTCACTATTGTTAGGTCCTCCTCATCCCTCTTTTCAGTTGTTATCCCAACAGCCTCCTAACTGGTCCTCCTGCCTCTCCTCCCTCCCCACTCCAGTTCAGCTGACATAGATTAGGACTAGCAATGTAATTTTCTGAAATGCAGGTACAGAGACTCCCATACTTAATCAACTTCAGCAGCTCTCTATTGCCACTACAATAAAATATTCACTCTTGTGTGACTATTTAAACCCTTAATTCCTTCCATAACTTGGAGCCTCATTATTCCTCTCCATACTTTGCAATGCTTGTCTGCCATGCCTGGAACACATTTCTTCCTTAGTCCATGGGGTCCCTCCCTTCTATTATGATGTAGATCAAGTAGGATCTTCATATGAATCTTTCTTAATGATACTTCCTCCCAAACTAATATCCTCTTTCCTAAACTACCTTTACTTATTTTTTTTAATATCCTCACCTTTGGTCTGAAAATCAACATTGTGTAATAGTTCCAAGGCAGAAGAGTGGTAAGGGGTAGGCAGTGGGGATAAAGAGACTTGATCAGGGTCACCCAACCAGGAAGTGTCTGAGGTCACATTTGAACACAGGACCTCCAATCTCTAGGTCTAGGTCTCAGCCCATTGAGCCACCTAGCTGTTCCCACTTCCTTTATTTATTTAACAACTTTGTTGTCATACATATTTGTTTAATACATTTATATTTATAATATATCCATTTTAAATATCACCCAGTCACTTGCTATGACCTGGGGCAAATCACTTAACATCTGCTTGCCCCAGTATATTTAACTGTGAATCCCAAGGTTGTTGTGAGAACCTAATGACATAATAATTATAAAGCACTTAGCACATAGTAAGCACTATGTAAATGTTAGCTATCATTATTATTGAGGTGGTTGTTGTCTCCCTCATTAGAATTAAACTCAATGCAAATAGGGATTATTTCATTCTTTGTGTCTTCAGTGCCTAGCACAGTCCCCAGGTTATTTATAGCATCATAATCATTGGTGAGAATAAGGTCTACCATGTTGAATCATGTCTAGTCTCTAATGCATGCCATTTACTCATTGGGGCAAAATGTGGCTAGATTGTTTTTTTTTTTTTAATAATCCCCTCCCAGGGGTCATGTAACTACTTATACTGCCCCATTCTGGATTCTGATTGAATAAAAATCACTTTTAGTGCATCTGGAATGGACATGTTAAGAGGAATGTACCAAAGTTACCAAAAACCTTATTGGGAAAATGAATAACAAGGAGATAAAATTGACAGTTTGGGGCACCTGTCACATCATTCTTCATTGAATAATGACTTTAAAATTATTAACTAGGAACTGAAGAATCAGCATTAGCAAATTTAGTGATAAGGGCAGTGATTTATTCTCAATGGTCAGATCATTTTTGTCATTTGTATTACTTTGAAAAAAATTCTAGACTTTATAAACACCAATTAAAAGGAGCATTTCCACATATAAAATAGAACAGAAAAAGGGGATCAGAAATAAAAACTACAAAGGGAAGTGAGGTGGTTAAGTGGTTAAAGAGTCAGACCCAGAGATGGGAGGTCTTGGGTTCAAATGTGGCCTCAGACACTTCATAACTGGGTGACCCTGTTGAAGTCACTTAATCTGAGGTGCCTATCCCTTATAACTCTTTTGCTTTGGAACTGATATTTTTTTATTGATTCTGAGACAGAAGGTGAGGGTTTAAAAATGATAAATAAAACCACAAGGTTCTTTCTATATGATAGAGTTCACTGTGCCTTTTAAGTACAGTATTTAATTTTAACAAAAATATAGACTTTAAATTTAGAATATTCCATTTTAATTATAATTCAAACTATAACTTTTAAATCTATTGGGAAGATTTATTCCTAAAGCTGTATCATTTTGTTTTTTAAATAATGCTCTGGCTTTATTATTTGATTTCTAATAAGGTTTAGAAATATATTTTTCAAGCCTTCTTTTTCATTCTTTTTTTCCTGACAATCCTAAGAATGCACTTACATTCCCTGCGTCAGAGCAGCTTCTAAAATTGGGATAATTAAGATTAAGAATATCATTCTTAGCTAGCTTCTTTGTAGTTTTAGGCCAACTAGTTTAGGTCAAGTATGTCTGGGGGTAGCATGGCAATGTCCCAGCCTCCATTAGGGTGAATGGAAAAAGTAGCTTTTAACCAAGTTTAACCTGATTTCTTCATCTAGATCAACAAGAACATCAAAATGCCTTTGATCAGGTGTATGATTTTTACCTCATGAGAGGGATCAGAGGACCAGGAGAATATTAATCCAGCACTTCATTAGGAATCGACCAATTAGAGCTATCTTATGGAGTACCAAATAATGAGCTTCCAACATTGTATTTAATGACTAAAGATGCTAAATCAATTTGTCTTTGATTTCCAAGAGAGATTATTGACCAATTAATTTATTAATTATTGCTAGTGTAATAAACTGATTTTTCTTACCCAGAATCCAGTCTCTCAGAATTTTTAATTGTCATACTATCTTGCTTGACAATGTGTTTTTTTTTCTGGCTTTTCTTCTTTCTGTCCTAATCTATGAATTGTTTTTCCTTTTTCTTCTAACAAGAAAGAAAACATAAATAAAATGATATATCTGTAATATTGAAAAAGTAATATTATATCAAATACAATATGCTAAATGTAATATTTATAAATTGGTTTAGAAATATAATATTAGTTTAAAAAATAAAAGATTATTGTGGTTGCCATTTTAAAAATAATTAACCTTTAAGTCATGAGGATAATAGTAGCTTTTAACAATATAATTTTAATATAAATATAGTCTAAGAAAAAAAAGGAAGAAAGGAAATGAAAAATATTTCCTAGCCTATCACCCTAATCTTACCAGTCCACAAGAGTGTCTTCCACCTGAGCCACCAGTCTCCAGATAAAAGACGCTCCCCTCCTCTAATGTCTCATTTTCTATCTCCTCTCTCTCCCATGTCACTTCCTTTTCCTTTGTGCTGTTCTAGGGCTTCTCAGGAGCCAATCAAAGTCTCTGTGTTTGAAGTATTCTGGTCAAGCTAATGGGCTAGTTTGGACAAGCAGAAAGCTCATGACCCTGGGAGGAAAAGGGGTTCCTCTTACACATATCCCTCAATGAATCTATACTCAAGAAAAAGCAATCTCTACGTTTGCTTGATTCTTCACTTTGAGTCATGACCTTTCTGTTAGGAAGTGGGTAGCAGACATCACCAATGGCCAGTCATCACACTGAATATAGTTCTAAAGTTCTAAAATTTGTAATTGTTGTGTTAGAGTGGAGGAGAAGGACATCTCAGCATCTTCACAGAAAGAGTTCTCATCAGAACACAAGGGTTTTACTTAATCTTAGAAATGGGGGAAGGGGTTTTCCTAACATATAGTACTAGAAACAGAATCCTTATTGTCAGTGTTGAAAGCAGTTATTAGGTGCCCTAAATTTACTGTTTAGCCTAATCTATGTAATATTCCCCATAACATTTGTTTTACACCTTTGTCATATACTAATCATGTAAGAGTTGGTGGCAGCTAGTTGGCTCAGGTCATTGAGAGCCAGATCTAGGAGGCAGGTGGTCTTGGGTTTAAGTCTGTCCTCAGATACTTCCTAGCTGTGTGACCTTGGGCAAGTCACTTAATTCCCCTATTGTCCAGCCCTTACTGTCCTTCTGCTTTGGAATCAATACATAGTGTCGATTCTAAGACAGAAGATAAGGATTTTTTTTAAAAGAGATTACATTATATTTGACTGTGATTGTGTCTTCTCACATTCCAAGTCTGTAACATAGTCATCAAAACTTTAAGTCTCTCCCAATTCCAAGCTCTGTTTTCTGTAGGGATTTCTATAACTGTAGGAATTTATATAACATAAATAGTTAATGAATCAATTAATTTATTGATCCATTTGAAATTTCTTTGAATAAGTCAGGGATATGAGAAGGAACTAGAGAGAAGAGAAAGCATGGAGGTGGAGAAGCATGCCTGTCTTAGTTTTTTTAAAGGATAGGTTATATAAAAGAAAGTAGATTTTTCAACGTGACCTCAGTTGGAGATATAGGAATAATGGATGTAAATTTCCAATAGTTAGTATTAGACAAAGACTCCAGAGAATTTTAATTTTAATATTCCTAAGGATTAAAATTATCGAAAGGTGGCATGGACTAGAGGTAATAAATTTCTTCTTATTATTAGAGGTCTGTTAGTAACAATAGTTAGAATTTATCTAGTACTTTATGATTTTGCAAAGCACTCTAATTCTCTAAATATTTCATCATATTCTATCAAGGCTAGATGATCACTTGTTTGTAATGTCCCAAGAGATTTTTCCGTTATATTTAAGTTGGTCTAGATGATTATAAGGGCCTGTACAATTCTGAGACCCCGAAAGTCTATGAATGAATAAATGAATGAATGAATAAAAATAGATATGAGTTTCAATCTTTTATGCCATACCCTAGATGAATTGCTCCTTTTTACCTCTTGCTGGGTTGTCTACAACACCTGACCTGGATTCTGATTTAAAAAAAATACACACACACACACACACACACATATATATATATATATATATATATATATATATACATATATATATAACTGTGATTTATTCTCCTAGGGTTGATGACGCCATTCCTTTCACTTAGGATAGAAAGAACAAACATAAGATCAAGGACTAAGATCCATATTAAGGGATCACATGCTCCAAATGGGAAAAAGCCTTAAAGTCATTCTCTTAACTCTAGGATCTCTTACTGAACATGGGAACAAATGAATTAGAAACCTACCTTAGGTGTAAAGGGAGCAAAGTAATAGTTGAAGTTCACTCCAGCCTTTATGAATAATTGAAGTTCCTGATGAATGGCAAATTTAAAAAGATTCCTCCAAGCCAAGTGGTTAGCTAACTAGAACCCTTAACATTGTCTCTCCAAGGAACCTCCATTATATGGCATTAAAATGCTTCTGGCAGTTATCCTCATTTATCCTACATTTATCCTCAGGGAGAGATGCCATTTGAGCAAATCATGGGACCTGCACATGTACCAAGTCTCCATCACATATTTTTTTTTTTCCAAAGAAAGAGTAGAAAGTGTTGGTGATAATATAGAATGTGTTTCATATTTTTGCTATGTGGTATTTAGGTTCTATTTGTTTTTATATTCTCCAAGTTTATTTCCATGTCACAGAACAAATAAACTGGAGGATTTGACACTTTCTCCAATCCTCATTGTCTCTTAAATTTCTCAAAAATGGGAATTATGCATAAGGGATACAAAAAAAAAAAAACTCAACTGTTTCTATGGTATAGGATAATAAGAACCCCAAAGAAGTAAAAACCCAATCATCAAAAGGCAGAAAAGGCTGATCTCTAACCCTAATGTGCTTGTTTTGCACTCCCACCCCCACCATCTACCACACTTTGCCAGGGCTACAAAAGTCTGCTCATACACAGGCTTACAACAGAATTTAACTCTGCCCTCCCTGTGCCTGAAAAAGCAAGAAACAAGTTTAAGTTTGCTCTGCATGGGATGTCATTGAAGCAGCTCACTAGAACTGTTCAAAAGAACTCAACTAGAGGACTGAGGAACAAGGTGAACTTGGAACAGGGGCCAGCAAAGTGTTATTCCACTTGACTTGAGAGAAAAAGGATTAGCATCCAGATCACACCCTGAAACAAGAATTTTCCAGTTCAGAGCAAAGAGGCAAAGCCAGCTTTGAGATCCACAGTCACAAGGAAACCAAAGTCAAAGGAGAAAGAATCATCAAGTGAATAATAGGGGACTATTAGGGAGGAAATGGCTGAAATTATCAAAGATCAAGAAGCAAGAAAAACTCAAGAACTTGAGTGTAAGCAGATAAACAGATAGAGAAGATTTTAATAACCAAAGGTAACATGGATGCCAGATCTCTCAATGAGTACAGAATCTGTGAAAAAAGATTTCAGGAGTAAAGAAAAGTAATCAATACCTGAAGAGGCAGAGGAATTCCAAGATATTGTGGAACCCAGTAAGATATTACCAAATGGTTTAAAAGATAAATAAGAATGTCAAAAACAAAAAATTTTACGTCCACCAGAAAAATAAATCGCTGAACAGAAAAACTTGAATCTACAGAGGCAAACTTCAGCAAAGAAACTAAAGAGAGACTAAATTATGAGGAATGAAAACCAGCAGAAATGTCTATACTGCCTCTCCTCAGACTTCCATCATGTTTTGAGGAAGACAATAAAAAAAATGTTAAAAGAAAACATGATCTTCATATAAGCATAATATATTGATCTCAAAGATAGTTTTCAAAAAGACAACTTAAGGATTTCAGGTTTCCTAAGACATTTTTCACTGTATTATCTTTTTAAAAATCCAATATTTATAAGGTTTTAGCAATTAACAGTAGAAATGTGAAATCAAGTTAATCTCAGAATCCTACATGTATTGGCTTTACAAAAAGAAACCACTGGTCAGACTAACCTTCCTTTAAACTTTGAAGTATATCTGAATTTAGAGAGGCATCTTCTGTATGACTTTAGCACTATGCCATCTAACAAAAGGAATGAAAAAAAAAAAACAAAAAAAACCTTGGCTTTCAACTATAATGAGCAGAAAACTATGATTTTGCTCAATGCCATCACTATGCAATTCCTAGAAATCAAATTCTCTGTCCCCTACTTCAACCCAAGTCCCACTAAAATGTCCCCTGTAACCCTTGTATTAAAACAATATTCCTACATATTTTGCAAAACAGTGTATTGACTTTGAATCACTCCCATACTACCCAGATGGCAGTGTTAGTGTGTGGACCATTGAGTACTGGGACTTTTTCCAATTTATCACAATTAAACACCTGTGCAAAGTAAGTTCTGCAGAGTCACTGTGTATGACACATTAGAAAATGGGAACCTTCCAATTGCTCTTCTATTAGAAGAGATGAACAATATGATATTTCCATAGATACTAGCTAAAGATATACTATAACACTGAAACAATATTGTCCTCTACAGGCTTTTCCCTTCTCCACTCAGTTCAATACTCCGCTTTAAAAAATGCTTTGTGCTGCTTATATGAGTAAGTTATAGTGTGGGAAAGATTCAACTGTTGCAATGTCCAAAGTCAGTTCCACTGAAAACTGCTCATTTTATGAACTATCTCCTCAAAGATCACCTCTTCTACATCAAATTCAGTCACTTTTTCACATTGATCCTGTAATAGTTAAAATAGTTGGTTGTCATAAACTGTAGTGATTAAAATAGTGGAAGAATTAAATTGTTGTAGATAAAGAGTTAATTAGTAAATTGTGACATCAGAAAATATGTTTCAAGACAGTGTCTTGTTTTTAAAATCAATATATAAGGTGGTCGCTGGGGAAATATTCCCAATTATGAAATATACCCAAGTCAACTGGGTTTTAAAGAGATTTTAATTAATTAATACAATGAGGAATTTAAAGAAAGAGAGAAAGAGTAAGAAAGGAATAAGTATGAAGGGCCTTAAGCCAATATGGCCTAGACCTGAGTCTTAAGAGAGAGAGATCAATCAGTCAGTCCTTAATCACTCACCACAAGATCTGTCCAAGCAAGAATATAAACACCAGTTCAGCCAGCCATCCTTCTCCAGAGAGGGATTCTTCTGACTGTCCTCAAGAGACTGCCTTCAAGAGCCTGTTTCCAGAGCTCTCTCCCAACAGCCTCCTTAGAGCCTGTTCTTTCTTAGGAGACTGTCATCTCCTTATATAGGGAATTTTCTCCTATGTCACCTCCCCTAAGTTCTCCCATCTACCAATCACAGTAGATATTTTTCAAAGGACAGACCATTCTTAGTTCACACCTAAGTAGGCTAATCTTTTGAGTAATTCACACCAGGAAAGCTCTGAGTAAGTTTCTCACCTCTTTGTTCCTTGTAAATTCACAAGTTGCTTGACCTTTATAGGTACTTAGCACCCTTTTTTATTAGTCCTAAAATAGGCATGGCTTAAAGAACTTTTTGTCTTACTATAAGTATGGATTTAAGTATCTTTCATTGTTCAACAAGGAGTTTACAACTTTATCTTCCCCTAGGGCAGACTTAAGTAGGGGTGGAGTAGAGGTCTCACATTCCTGATATAAGTAGAGTTCTCACTTTCCTGATCTAAGTAGCTTCACTGCCCAAATGGGGAATGGTCCCAATGGGGAATGGTCCCAATGGGGAATTTTAAGGTTCACAATCCTAGCCTTATAAAGTAGGGTCTGAGAATTTTTTAAGGTTCACAATCCTCCTTGATTTCTCTGCATCATATGACAGTGTTCAATTTCTGACTACTTCCTCTTCTTCTCTTGGATTCTTAGACAATCTTTTTTTTTAGATTTCCTCCTTAATGAGTTGGCAGTCTTTTAAAACTTCTGTCATTCACCATATTCTTCTCACATCATTAAAACTGATTTTCCTCCTCCTCTTTCTTTCTTTCTTTCTTTCTTTCTTTCTTTCTTTCTTTCTTTCTTTCTTTCTTTCTTTCTTTCTTTCTTTCTTTCTTTCTTTTCTTTCTTTCTTTCCTTCCTTTTTCTTTCTTTCTTTCTTTCTTTCTTTCTTTCTTTCTTTCTTTCTTTCTTTCTTTCTTTCTTTCTTCCTTCCTTTCTTTCTTTCTTTCTTCCTTCCTTTCTTTCTTTCTTTCTTTCTTTCTTTCTTTCTTTCTTTCTTTCTTTCTTTCTTTCTTTCTTTCTTTCTTTCTTTCTTTCTTTCTTTCTTTCTTTCTTTCTTTCTTTCTTCCTTCCTTCCTTCCTTCCTTCCTTCCTTCCTTCCTTCCTTCCTTCCTTCCTTCCTTCCTTTTTTACCTAATTTAGCTAATCTTATAGGCATGAGGTGGTACCTCAGAATTAAATTTTTATATAACCATAGTTTCAATTTCTTGATCGTAGAACTGCCTGCTCATATCCTTTTACTTTGTGTCAATTTGGAAATTCTTTATTCTTATAATTTTGATTCAGTTTATATATTTGAGAAATGATGTCTTTGTCAAAATCACTCCCTATAATTTTTCTTTCAATTTCTTGTTTCCCATATAATCTTGTTTACTGTGTTTTTGTTTGGACAAAATCTTTTTAATTTAACATAATTGCCATAATTCATTTTTTTACTATGTTCTCTATATTTTGTTTGATTATAAATTATTTCCTTATCCATAAGTATGACAAGTAAAGGGGCAAACTAGTCTTTGTTCCCCTAATTTGTTTATGGTATCAACCTTTACTTATAGATCAAGTATACATTTTGAGTTTATCCTGGTTATGGTGTGAAATTGTTATATCTATGCCTAGTTTTTGAGCAGTTTTTAGCAGATAGCAAGTTCTTCCCCTAAAAGCTTCCATATTGGGGTTTGTAAGAGAGGAAACCCAGACTCAATCTGCCAGAAGAATAAATGAAGTTGGGGAAGGGCAAGTAGGGCAGAGAGTTCCAGAGAAGGAAGTGAAGAGCTGAGAGAATCCAAGCAGGTAACTCACTTCTCTTTGGGGAGCCATTCAGAGAGGTTGGTCTGAGAGAATCTATGAGTCTACCTTCCCTGAAGACAGTGGAAGACAACAGGAATGGATAGGACTTTGTCATAAAGCTATCCACCCCAGGGTGGTTTCCTCTCTATCCCTCTAAAGCAGTCCTTGAACTTCATATCATAACTAGGACAGATAGAAGTCAGGACAGCTCTGGCAATTGACCCCAGAGGGTCAGGCAGGCAAAGCGTGACCCTGCAGGATTTGGGGGAGAAGGGGGTCAGTTGTTAGCCTTTAGGGACTTCCTACTTCCCACTTTCCCATTACCTTATCCCACCATCTTACTTGCCCTACCTTATGTGTGTTCCTTAAAATAAATAGCTGTTTGATTAGATCAAGTGCCTGCTTCATAATATCTTGGAAGAGAGACCTAAAGCTTGGGGAGGAAAGTTATAATCCTCCTCCTCAGGAAGGGAGAAGCAACTCAGTCCTGGACTTTACTGCAACCCAGCCTCTGAAGAAATATAGTTTGTGACTCTGAAGACAACTAGTGTGGGTTTTACTAGGGAAAGAGAGGGGAGGAACAATCTATCCCCCCTCTCCAACTTTAACTCTGTTCTATCTCTACCACACTCTCGTCCTAAATTTAATAGTGGGTGACTCCATTTCTCACTCTCCATTACAGGTTTTAGTGAAATACTATATTACTATCACTATTAATTACTTTGTATTGATTACCTTAGCTTTTTTTTACTGATCTGCTATTCTATTTCTTAGCCAGTACTAGATTATTTTGGATTATAACACACTTTGAGATCTACTGTTCTAAGGCCTCCTTCATTCATATTTTTTCATTAATTCCCTTGATTTTCTTACCCTTTCATTCTTCCTGCAGAAATTTGAATCAGTTTTTCGAGTTCTTAAAAATCAGTTTTGCATAGTTTGATTGGTATGACACTGAATAGGTAAATTATTTTGGTTGGATTGTCATTTTTATTAAATTGGCTTGGCCTATGAAACCTTTACATTACATCTTGGAATCAATGCTAAGTATTGGTTCTGAGGCAGAAGAGTGGTTAAGGCTGGGCAACTAGGGTTAAATGACTTACCCAGAGTCACCCAGCTGGGAAATGTATGAAAGTAGATTTGAACCTAGGACCCCTATATCTAGGCTTGGCTCTCAAATCAATTGATCCACCTAGCTGCCCCAGAGAGATGAATATTTTTCCAATTACTTAGACTTGACCTAATTTGAGTAAAATGTTTTGTCAGTTTCTTTTGATGGGTATACCCACAGGTACTTTATATTGCCTATAGTTATTTTAAATGAAATTTCTTTTTCTATCTCTTGCTGTTGGATTTTATTGGTGGTGAATATAAATGGTGATGATTTATGTGGGTTTATTTTGGATCCAACAACTTTTTTTAAAGTTGTTGATTGTTTTAATTAATTTTATTGGTTGATTATCTGGAGTTCCTTATATCATTTGCAAAGAATTGTAATGGGGAAGTGTCCTGGAGGGATATAAAATTTTATAACCCACCTAGGAACTTCTCAGGGCCAATTAAGCACCAAATCCTTTGATTATGGAAACAAAGTTTATTTTAATAAAGAGGAATATGGGGAACTGTTGGGTATGATCCTCACACTCTTCAAACTACCTCCATCAAACTCCCAAGTCTCCTTCGTAAGAAGAGTCTTCTTTTTTTTCCTTTAGGCCTCCATATGCTATCTAAGACCCTTTCCCAGGCTATCTGACTGACCCTAATCTTCCCATCAGTAATTAATAAAGACAGAAAGGAGGAAACCTCTGGGTTTGGATGCTGTACTAAGTAACCAAAGTTACAGATGAAAAGCTTTGGATAACCTCAGCCAATAGAAATTCTGGTAGATGGACCTCTGGCAGATCTGGACTCAGGGAAATTCATTTTCTCCAAATAAACCCTCTACCTGGATGCCAAAGATTTCTCCACAAAATCTCAACTTTCCAGAGAGAATCTCTTAAAGCAAAACTCCTTCAGCTTGAAATTGTAGGCAGAGAGACAAAACCCACCCCCCCAGCTCAGATGAAATCCAAGAAGGAAGTGAAGTTTGGATATTTTCAGTTTTAGACACATAATTCCTTCCTACCCAGAATCCTTTCCTAGGGCTTATCTCAAAATTCTCTTCTTTTCACTGACTCTAGAAAACCAGACCATCCCTAACATATTCCTACAGAATGATAACTTTGTTTCCTTGTTGTGTATTCCAATTTCTACAATTTATTTTCCTGCTCTAATTACTCCAGTTAGAATTTCTAATATAATACAAAATAATATTGGTCATAATGGATATTCTTGATTCATTCCTGATCTTATTGGGAAGGGTTATAGTTTATCCCCATTACTGATAATGCTTGACAATGGTTTTAGATAGATACCCTTTATTTTTATTTTAAATATTTTTCCATATTTCCATGATTCATTTTCTTTCCTTCCCCTCTCCCTCCCCGCTCCCCCAGAGCCAACAAGCAATTCCACTGGGTTGTACAAATGTTATCACCTGATACTTATATCCACATTATTCATTTTTGCTATAGAGTAAATAGATGCCTTTTATAACTTTTAGAAAAGTTCTAATTATTCTATGCTTTGTAATGTTTTATATAATATATATTTTATATAATGGGTGTTGTTTGTGAAGATTGGATTTAGCTATCTCCTGATTATAGCAATGAAGATACTTAGCTCTGTATTGTGAAGATAAAATTGTAACAATGAAGGTACTTAGCTCTTCCTTTATAGTGAAGCTAGAACTGTGAGCTACAATCTAATTTTAGATTTTAACTACAAAAAGGTGTTAAGTAACTACAAAAGGTGAACTTAAACAAAAGAGGTGTTAAGTAACCCAAAAGATATAATCTAACCAGAGAAAGTGAGAACTAAAGAGTGAGCAGTCCTGGAGAAAATCTAACCAAAGAAAGTACAAAAGATCATTCAAGAAAATCATGTCTTAAAAAATAGAATTGGGCAAGCAGAAACTAATGACTCCATGAGACATCCAAAAACTATCAAACAAAGTCAAAAGAATGAAAAAAAGAAAATGTAAATTATCTCATGGGAAAAATAACTGACCTGGAAAAAATTCCAAGAGAGCTCATTTAAGAATTTTTGGACTACGCAAAAGCCATGATCATAAAAATAATTTATACATCATTTTCCAAGAAATTATCAAGGAAAATTGTCCTGATATTCTAGAATCAGAGGGCAAAATAGACATTTAAAAAATCCACAAATCATGAAGAGATTTCAAAATAATAATTACCAGCAATTTTAATGGCCAAATTCCAAAATTCTTAGGTCAAGTAAAAAACATTGTAATCAGCTTAAAAGAAACAATTCAAATATTATGGAGCCACAGTCAGAATAACACAAGACTTGGGAGTCCCTATATTAAAGTACTAGAAGTCCTGAAATATTATATTCCAAAAGGCAAAGGAGCTAGGACTTCAACCAATAATCATATAATAATCAAAACTGAACATAATCCTCCAGAGGGAAAAAAGGTATTCAATGAAATAGAAGTCTTTCAAACATTCCTGTTGAAAATAACTGAGCTGAATGGAAAATTTGACTCTAAAAAACAAGACTCAAGAGAATCATAAAAGGTAAACAGGAAAGAGAAATCAAAAGACATTCATTAAGATTAAACTGTATATATCCCTACATGGGGAGATGATTCTTGTAATGCCAGAGAACTTCATCATTATTGCAGCAAATAAAAAGAATATATGTGTATATATATAGGGTTGTAAATAAAATGGAATATATTACTGCACATATAAGAGGCATGAAAGAGATTTTTCAGTGGAGGAAAGATGGAGAAGGTGGGGAGGAGAATATGTGAACCTTACTCTCATCATAATTGACACAATGAGGGAAGAACATACACAATAATTTGGGTATAGAAAGCTACTTATCCTACAGGAAAGTAGGAGGGGAAAGAGATAAGAGAATGGGGGTGGGCTGAGCAAAAAGAGGGTGAATGGATAAAATGGGGGTTAGAAACTAAACATGGGTAAATAGGATGGAGAATAATGAACAATAATCATAATGGTACAAATTTTTGTTTACAAATCTCCCTAATTAATTGCCTCATTTCTTAAATACATGGAGAAATGAGTTAAATAAGTAATAATACAAGTCATTCCCCAATTTATAAAGTACCAAGGGATATGAACAAGCAGTTATCAGACAAAGTAAATAAAGCTTTCTATGGTCATGCAAAATTGCTCTAAATCACTATTATTTAGAGAAATGCAAATTAAGACAACTCAGAGGTACCAGCCCACACCTTTCAAATTGACTATTATGACAAAACAAAGGAAAAATACAAAACTTTGAGGGGATATGAAAAAGCTGGGACATGAATGCACTATTGGGGTATTGGGGGAATTGTGAACTGATTCCATCATTCAGAAGAACAACATGGTCCTACGCCTGAAGGGGTATAAAACAGTACAGATCCTTTTACCCAGAAATACTATTAAGAGGCTTGAATTCTGAAGAGATTTAAAAAAAAACAAACAAAAAGGAAAAGGACTTATATGTGCAAAAATATTTAAAGAAGCTCTCTTTAGGGGAAGAAAGAGTTGAAAAGCAGGGGGTTACCCATCACCTGGGGAATGGCTGAGTAAATTATAGTATATTATTTTAATGGAATACTATGTGCTGTGTGAAATGACATGCTAGAAAAACTCAGAAAAATCTGGAAAACCTCACATGCACTGAAGTAGTGAAGTAAGCAGAATCAGGAAAACATTGTACACAATGACAGGAATATTTTACATTGAACAACTGTGAATAACAGATATTCTCAGGACTACAGTGATCCAAAACTATCCAAAGGACTCATGATAAAAAAAAAT
The DNA here is from genome assembly GCF_027887165.1 of Monodelphis domestica. Taxonomy (NCBI): domain Eukaryota; kingdom Metazoa; phylum Chordata; class Mammalia; order Didelphimorphia; family Didelphidae; genus Monodelphis; species Monodelphis domestica. The sequence continues at coordinate 37,857,660 of NC_077233.1, read as the reverse complement.
GTCATCCACTTCTAGAGAAAAAGATCTGAGTCTGAATCTAAACCAAAGCAAACTTTTTTTTTCCACATTCTTAATGTTTTACGTAATTGCACATGTAAAATCTATATGAGATTGCTTACTACCTCAAGGGACTGGGAGGTGGCAAGAGAGAGAATTAGAGACTCACTATTCTAATTTATTTATATTTATTAAAGAATATTTCTCCATGGTTACATGATTCATGCTCATTCCCTCCCCTCCTCTCATTCCCCTCCCATAGCTAACAAGCAATTCCCCTGGATTTTACATGTATCATGGCTCAAAATCTATTTCCATATTATTAATATTTGCAATAGATTGATCAATTAGTTAACATATCCAGTCACATTCCCATAAAACAATGTGATCAGTCATATGTTTTTCTTCTGTGTTTCTGCTCCCATAGTTCTTTGGATGAGGATAGTGTTCTTTCTCATACATCCCTCTGTATTGTCCTACTAAGTCATTGCACTACAGCTATTAGTCTATTACAATCAATTGTGCCACAACGTATCAGTCTAAGTGTACAATGCTCTCCTGGTTCTGCTCCTTTCACTCTGCATAAATTCCTGGAGGAGAGACTCAATATTCTTTGAAAAATGTTGGAAACTGTGTTTACATGTAATTGGAGAAAATACAAAATAAAATTTCATACCTAAAAAAATAAATTTCTTAAGTATTCTGTATCCCATAAATTTTGATCTTGCCTCCTCATTGTAGTTAAGATTAATGAAATTGTTAATATTTTTTCCTATAATTTGTTCTTTGACCCACTAATTCTTTTGGCTAAGATTATTTACTTTCCAATTGATTCTTTGTCTTTCCAGTGCCTTTTTTTGAATGTAATATTATGATTAAAATTATCTTGAGAGACTGATTTTTGGTAAGAAACATTAACTTATTGAATATATATCCATTTATTCATTAGGCCAGCTTCATAACCAGTAAAGTAAAATATAAGTCTCCACGGCCCTTTCAAAAGACCAGAAATTCAGAAGTTGAGTCAACAACAAGAAAAATAGAATAAAGTCTTCTGGACATCAGAAATGATGCTTAATGAAACAGAAGACTTCTAGACATTCCTGACCAAAAAAAAAGCAGAGCTGAAATGAAAATACACTGTATTAAATCTTATATTTGGGCTCTGGAGTAGAAAGGTTCTAAATCAATTTTTCTCCATTTTTCTGATTGTATGATTTTTGACTGTCATTGTAGATCCTTTGCCTTTTAAAACATCATATTCCTTGCTTTTTGTTCCTTTAATGTAGAGGCTGCTAAGTCTTGTGTAATCTTGACAGTAGCTCCATGATATTTAATTGCTACTTTCTGGCTGTTTGCTTCTTAGATTGTCTTTCCTGCATCTATTTTATAGATCATTTGTTTTTCAAGTGAGGTATTTCAGATTTCCTTTAATTTTTTCATTCTGATTGTGTCTTATTGTTTCCTTATGGCCTCTGTAGTCATTAAGTTCCATTTGCTCAATTTTGTTTTTTAGGAAGTTACTTTCTTTTTTTTTTTGAGCTTTGTTGTTTCCTTTTCCTTTTGATCAAGTCTACTCTTTAAAAAGTTGTTTTCTTCAATGGATTTTTTCCCTCTAATTCCATTTGGTTTAGTCTTTAGAACTTTAGTCTTTAGAAAGTGATTTTTTTCAGTGATGTTTTCCCCATATTATTGAATATTTCTTTTATTCTTTTATTTTTTTAATCTTTTTTTTCAAGATCTTCTAAGAGTTCTGTTGGAGCCTGCCATCCTTTCTCACTTTCCTTTTAGATTTCATGTTTCCTTTTTGTCATTGTTCTCTTATGAGTTTGTGACTTTCTAAAGTCAGGTTCTTTTTTTTTCTTTCTCTTTTGCTCATTTTTCTCATTATTATTTTTCTCCTTTACTCCCTCATCTTTCTGTTGAGGTTTTACCCTGCCTGTGATAGAGGGAGCACTACTCCAGGCTGGCTGCATAACATTCTTTGCCAACCAAAGTAAATTTGTATCAGATCCTAAGACACTACTAATATTAGATTTGCAGAGGACACATTTATCAAGGGGCTTTTTCTCACCCTTGATTTACTTGTTTTCATTTTCAATACATAATTTTAACTTCCCCATTTAGAATCTACAAATACTTTCCATACTTCCTAAAAGGGCTTTATTCATGGGACCATAGGTTCATATTTTCTGATTTTTTTTTGTTGTGAAAAACTTTTTTATGAGAATCATATCTAACTCTTTTGTGTACAAAAATTTTATCCCATGTTCAATAAAATTCCTCTCCTTTCTCTATAATGGAGAAAACAAATGACAATTTTTCTTTCATTTAAAAATATTTGAATTATTGATCCAAATAAAATTTATTATAATTGTGCTTTGAGATCCCAGTGTTGACACTATTTGAGAGACACCAAAAAATTAATTCTGATGATATCCAAAAATAGGATATAGAATGATCTTGGGGGAACATAAACATTTTAAAAAAAATTTTACAATGATCAAGAGGACATTTTTAATAATCCACATGCCTAAATTTTCATTTCTATAAAAACAATAAGAGAATGAGTTATATGGGATTTGAGTCTGCCCTTGATAAAAAATCAGAAAAAGTAACAGGCTAGTGCCAACATATTCTTTTCTTTTCTTTTTTTTTTTAGCAATTGATTTTCTATAGCATTCTTTATGTTTAGAATTAGAAAAGCAACTGGAAGGAAAGAAAGCATGAGGCCCAACCTTGCCCATGGTCTACTATCTTAATAAATAATACTACACTTGATAGCATAAATAACATAGGCTTAAATGCTCTCCCCTTACCAGTATTTCCCATATATTTAAGATTCCTTTATAGCTGCAAAAAATAAAGATATCTTCATTTTATGATGCTTTGATTAACTCTATAACTTAAGGCATCACACATGTATATTAACCAGTGTTGATTACCATTTTCATAAGAGGTGACCAGAGCAGCACCTCAATTTGGAGTAGGGGATCTGGAGGAGAATGAGAATCAAGAAGCCAGGAGGACCTGAGTTGCAATCCTACATCAGATGCTTAGTAGCTAACGGACCCTTGGAAAGTCATTTAAGTTCTGTCTGCCTCTGATCTTTTACCTGGAAAGTAGAGATAATAATCCCATCTACCTCACAAGGATATTGTGAGAATCATATGAAATATTATTATGTAAAGCATTTTCCAAAAATAAGGAAAAGAAAACAGGAGAAGATGGCCAGTACATCTAATGCAACTCCTATAAAAATTAATGAAAGGTCGTAGAGGAGTCACAAAACATCCTAGAAACAGAAAAAAATCAAACTGGAAGGGACCTTATAGGGCATTTGTTCAGTTAATTCATTTGGGAAAAAAATTAGATGAGTAGATGTTAAATGACTTGTCTGAAGTCTTAAGATGCTAAATGGTCAGGATTATGAACCCTGGTCCTCTGATTCGCAATGCAGCACTCTTTGGGCATTACCATAAGACAAGTAAATATATTACCATCAATCTAATTGGAAAGAATGCCTTGAAAACACAAATTCATTAGAATGTTTTAAATATGATATGAAATTTGAGATGAAACGTTCTTGTCTGGTTTTGTTGCTATATTATGAGTCAATTTTCACTGAATATTGGTTTTTTCCCCAATGTTTGGTCATCTTAGGTTTTTCAAATACTTTGTTGTTTAGTCATTTTTCAGTCATATCTGACTCTTTGTGATCTCATTTGAGTTTTCCTTGGCAAAGATGTTAGAGTAGTTTGCCATTCTTCTCTCCAGCTAATTTTAAAGTTAAAGAACCAGACTCAAATGGAGTTAAGTGATTTGCCCAGGGTCACACAACTAGTGAGTGTTCCATACCATGAAGTTTTATGTATCATCTACCATATGGGTGAGTGTAGCCTCCTTTGATGGTCAGCTTTTGTCTTGCAAACTGATGACAATCACTCTTCTCATCTGTATTGTTTCTTTCTACTATTTATTGTCTTGTGGGCTGCATCCAAAGGGTAAAGATCACAGTTTATCCACAGCATGGGTACCATGAACTAAAAAAAAATAGAGGAAAAGGATTCTTCTTACTCTGCTCCTTCCCTTTTACCTCCATATCTTAGACATGAGCTGGGACAGTGTTTATTTCTGTTCTATGCTGCTTGTCCTCCTCAGGTTTAGGTACAAAGGTGATCCCCAAAGATAAGATACTTGAGCAATGGATCCACTATTGTCTTTCATCCAGAGGGACCGAGGTAGCCTGTGTTACAGCAACAAGGGATGATCCCATTTTTTTTGTTTGTTTATCTCTGATCATGATATTCTTGGCTATTTGTTTTCCCATATACATTTTTAATCATTTTATTTCTAGAAAGCCATATTTTATTACTTTACGAGAATATGACAATGGACCTTTGAAGTCCTCAAAATTGGGTATTCCCTCCAATGATGCAGATTTTAGCATCCACCCATCCATACCTATTTGATTCTTCTCCACACTTTCTTGTAAACTCACCAGAAGTGGTTTAGTCAATGTGCTGGGATCTTCCTCCTGCACTGAGTATATTTTTTGGATGATAAAGGGCCACAGCAGATTTGCAGATGTACCTTTTTGAATCATGTATTTCTTTGATAATAACTTTATATCATATCTTCTATATTATTTCTTGTTTGGAAGGTGATGTAGCCTATCTCTTCCATCCCCTGATCTACTCATAGGCACATATGCCTTTTGATTAATCCTCAGATTTGTTCCTTCAGAGATTAGAGTTCTTTGACTAGAAATTACTCAATATCACCCAAATAATAGTAATTTGAAAAGGATGGGCTTTGGTTTCAGGGAGAAATTAATTTTTTTAAAGTTACAATATTCACAATATTAGAGCAATCTAGACTTATGTAGGGAGTACCTCATCCTTTGTTGCATTTTTTAGCTCAGTTAAAATCATTTTAAGATCATCTTTATAAAGATATTCTCTAGTAGAGTAATGCCCAACTATTTGAAAGCATTGGATATTATTTCAAAAGTTGGTTTTCCTGATTTTTTTTCTAATATCTTAAAAGACTTTTTTTGTGGGTTTATCTCAAAACCCAATGCTGGATAAAATAATTAGTTATCAAAATGCTTTTTTTTTTGGTATTGTTGCTGCTGAGTCTCTTAGATTTCCTAGCTATATAATCATTTCATCTGCCAATAAAAGTATTTTAACTTTTTTGCAAGGGTTTCATTCTTCATTTCTATCTCTGCAAAGAGTATTGCATCTCCCTAGAGATGAAGGTCCTAGATTCAAATTTGGCTTCATATAATTCCTAGTTGTGTAATCCTGGGCAAGTCACTTAACCCCAGTCGTCTATGTTTACTACTCTTCTGAGACAAAAGATGAGGTTATTTTGTTTTGTTTTGTTTTGTTTTTAAGAGCATTGTATCACCTACAGCAATGGTTTTGTGGTACTCATTAACAATATTATTTGGGGGTATCACAGGATCTGAACTGTAAGTATAGAAATAATTAGTATCTAAAGGGAATTGCCTTTGAAATTCAACCTATTTTGGTAATAAAAAAACTATTTAATACAGTGTATTCTGATTCTAGCTCTTTCTATTAAAATTATGCATTCAAGAGTGTCACTTTACTTTTCAATATTTTCATTTATCAAAATAAAATGGTTATCAACTGAAGACTCTACTTGCTTCACTGGGATTTGGGAAAGATGAATGAAATAATGTACTTGGGGCTCTTCAAAGGAGAGGTATATCACATAAATTCAAGGATCATTATAACAATAATTATGTAATTTTCCATTGCTCATCTTTAATAAAAAGTATTTAAATCAAAACTAAAAGTGTGTCTTGGGCACATACAATTTGTCATGTAAGATTTAATTAAAGATTTTATTATTAAAAGGGTGAAGTTCAATTTAATCTTTAGTGAAATGAATGATTGCAGTTGGTGGAAATGTCTAAAACACCCAGATAAAGTAAATTTTGGTTTCTTCCACCTAGGCAGAGCCCCTGAAAATAGAGACTAAGAACACTGTCATTAGTTGTCACACTGTGTGCATAATTACTTTCTACATTCCAAAAGCCATCACTATGATAAATTTGTAGTTTTCCCCATCTGCCAGTACTAGTAATGTGCAATACATTTAACAACTAAATTTGCATATAGAAAGTATCATTGACCTTTGGATTTCAAAGGACAAAGATTTACAAGGACACTCATTCAAAAACAAACCATTTATTTTCAGTGATTCATTGGCTCCAGTGAGAGAACACAGGGCCAATCCACAATGAAGAAAAGGTTGAGGTTATCTTCCCAGATAAAAGACGTGGCAATGGAACAAGAAAACCAATCTAAGCTCAGTCAAGTCTCTCCAAAGAGTTATTTTGGGCCAGGATATAGATATGAGCACTCTAATGATGGCTTTGAATTGTGGATTTTCAGTTCAACATTTCATATATATATATATATATATATATATATATATATATGTATATATATACATATATATATATGTATACCATATATTTTACATATATTTATACATAAACTATATGTTTTATATAAGTGTTTTCAATAATATATATTTTATATACTTACATATATGTGTATATTTATCTATATATACATACATATATAAATGTATATATATTTGTGTGTAGATATATTTATATAGATATATACACTGTGTACCATATATTTTACATATATTTATATATAAACTATATATGTTTTCTATAAATATATCTTACATATTTATATATTATTTTTGTATCTTTAAATATACATAAACATATAAGTATATACATGTTTATGTCTATTTATACATGTGTATATACACATGTATACAGTATATATTTATACCTATATACACACATGTATGTGTGTCTATAACAAGTGTGTGTACTGAGTATAGCTATGAATAGGATGTAACACAAATGGTTGTCTAATGTTCGATCAAAAATATTTAAGTAAAAATCTATGATCTTAGTATGGCATCAAAAATGCAGAGGAAAGACTGTGATCTCTTCTAACCATCCATCCTTAGTTTTGTTAATGGCCTTCTTGAGGCATATATTCTACCCATATAAGCATACAAATATTTATATAGATATTATATTAAATATATAGATTTTTATTAGATATATTAGTTATAGATATGATATGTAGGTATCTCGATATTATGTGTGTGTGTTTGTGTGTGTGTGTGTGTGTGTGTGTGTGTGTGTGTTAAATTGAGCCTGGCATATTGAAGGAAAATAGGAAAGTACTACCAAAAACCACAAAAGAAACAGTGGATGATCCAGTAAAAAGTGTGCTGGATTTGAGGTCCCAAGATCTGGAATAAATTCAGACCCTGAAATTTACACAACTGTGAGATCTTGGTCCAGTCACTTAACATCACTGGGCCTCAGATTCTTCATCTGTAAAATGAGGGAGTTGGACTAGATAGCACCTCAGTACTCTTCCAGCCCTAAATATATGTTCTTGTGGCTGACACAAAAACATTTAGTTAGGGTTTATTATAGGCCAGGCAGTGGGCTGAGTTCTAGAGATATCAAGAAAAGAGAAAAAAGTTCCTTGCCCTTCAGGAGCTGACAGTCCAATGAGGAAGACAACATTCAAATCTACACAAAATATTTATACAGGTAGATACCATTAGAGAAAAATTCAGATAAATCAATAAGATTAAGGAAGACAGAGAAAAGCTTCTTGCAAAAGATGATGCTTAAGCTGGGATTTTAGATCAAGCCTAGATATAGATGATAGATATAGATAGATAGATGATATAGATAGAGATAGAGATGATAGAGATAGAGATAGAGATAGAGATAGAGATAGAGATAGAGATAGAGATAGAGATAGATAGATAGATATGTCTCCCTTTGCAACTACCACCCTTTCCTCCTTTTTCTCCCCTCTTGGGCAAAATCAAATAAATTTTTCCTCTTCCTGTCCTGAGAATACTTGAAAGTAGCTATATTTTATCTATTAATTCTGTAACTTTTGGGACCCTAGTGCCTTAATGTCTCTAGGTCCCAATGTAGAATAGGGCAATATCTTTCCTGCTTGGGTGTCATTTCTTGAAGCATCTTCAGATTCATCCCAATTCTATGACCTCTAATTCTGTCTTCTGGGGGCATTCCTTTCTGTATTTCCATAATTCTGAGCCCAAGACTTTGTATGTGATACAGCAGAAAATATCATAGATTTAGAGTCAAAGGAATCAGCTTTGTGACTGTCTATCTAGGATAAGAATAAAAACTCACACTGAAGCAGCACTTTAAAGATTATAAAGCTATTCTCCCACAACCCTGTAGGCTGGATAGTATCTATCTTATTTTTACATTTTATAAAGAAGCAAAATGAGCCTGAAAGAAATGAAATAAGTCCACAAACAGCAAAGTGGGTCATTTTTAGGACACATGCAGTACTTGGACCACTCTTTCATCATCCAAATATAAGAAGATTGACCAACATAATGGCTAAGCTCCCTTTCCACTGTAAAGTTTATAAAAAAGAGTTGGCTTTAGGCAGCTTTGAGCACACCATTCTTCAATGCCTTAAGTTCACTGTGAGGTTTGTGGGGCAATTATAGTTATGAAGAATACCTCATCTCCATCCCATCTGATACATTCTCTAGCAACAAACCAGAGACCATAAATCAAATTATGAAACTTCTAAGAAGAATGAAATGATAAACTAAATAACAAGAAAAGAACTTAACCATACACAAAGTTATAGAGTCTTCCATGGAATCTCATCTCACCAACATTCCCTTCATAGCTGAGGTTCTTTTCAGATGTATAGTGTAACAGTTAAAATTTAGGGGAGATGGGAAGACTGAGGCAGGTAGAAATTAGTTTCTCTCTGCAAGGAGTATTATATTTTTTAGAGGTTTATTAAAGGCTAAAGATTAAAGAATATACAAGTAAGAAACATGTGCCTAGGCCAGAGGCCTAGACAAAATAACCTCACATCATGCAAGAGACGCTCCTGCTGCAAAACGACTGCCCAAAAGGTCCAAGCGCCCTCAAAAGCCTTTGAATCAACTTAAATACCTTCTCGATCTCGGCCCAGGTGAGATTACAAGGCATTCTGGGGAAGTGGAGCAAAGGCTCATGGGGATTGTAGTCCTGTATTCGAGTCTATTTTTTACAATAGAATGGGCAGGATTAAATGGGTTGTGTTCTATATTATTAGTTTATTATTATTGTTATATATAAAATAGTATTATTATTAGTTTACTAAACAATGAGATCGTTGATTCATTTGATCTCCTGAATATTTTAAAGCTATATAGCACATAGCACAAATTCAATAGTCCAGTTAATAATAAACACATGGAAATTCAATAAATTTATTAATCAGTTCTACAAAAGAATTTCCCTCTACTTTGTCTACTCTAACAAAGACCAGGAGCAGACTGAAAAGGACATGGCTTTCATGGTGTTGCTATGGTTATGATTACACTTATTATTTCAGATCTCAGAGGCCAATATTTTGATCATTCTGAAGTCCTCTACCTGGACTGCTGTGCTAAGTGCTAAGGCTAATGTTTTGGTTTTCTCAAGGGTCATCAAACAAATGACTACAAACGAAGATCTATAACTCAGTCTCCCAGTCTTCAAGTAAACAACTCTTGACAAAGAGCCCTTTCTTTTTTAAGACATCTCTATATAAAGCTCAAGAGGAGCCAGATTCAGAGAGAAAAAAGTTATACCTGTCTATGCATAATCTTTTTAGCAAATGAAAATTTTTAATAATGCACACTTAATATGAGAATACAAAAGGAAAAAAAAGACAAAAAAGGAACATGGGGGCAACAAAATGACCTGAAATCAATTATCCCAAGATTGCTATGAGCAGCTGAGAATAAGACAAATGAATGAGAGCCAACAAAGATAAATGGCTGTAATAAGGGAAATTCTATAACCAAACTGTCCCAGAAGCTGATACCGCCACTTGAAATGAAAGACCAAATTAGTATCATAAAAGCAAGGACAATACTGAGAGAAAATCAATGAAATAGAAATGGCCTCTGATGACAAAAAAAAAAGAAAAATCCAAATTTCAGAGCATCACTAAGGCAGTCAGAAGAAATCCAATATCTGGTACATAAGTAAGATGCACATTTAAGGATGGAATTTAGTCTCAAATCAACAAACATTGGTTAAAATCTTACTATGTGCCAGACATTGTGCCAAAGAAGTCATTCGAAGACTAGAGTATAAATAATCCCTGCCTTTGATGGGACTTATATTCTAAAGAGGGGAGACTATGTATGCATGTATAAATTACCATATGTAATACATACAAGGGATACTTAGGTGCCACAGTGGACAGAGTGTGGAGCCTCCAGCAGGAAAACCTAAGTTTAAATCTGGCCTCAGACAGGTTTGTATGACCCTGGAAAAGTCAATAAATCTCATTTGCCTCATTTCCTCGTCTGTAAAATGAATTGGAAAAGGAAATGGCCAGCCCCTCCAGTATCTTTGCCAAGAAAACTCCAAATGGCATCACAAAGACTTGGACACCACTTAAATGACTGAACAATACAACAATAATATATACAAAATGAATGCAAAGGAATTTGAGTGTTTTGCTTAAGTATTTGGGAGGTTTTGGGGGTGCAGATCAGGAAAGATTTCATGTACAAGTAGTAAAATTGAGACAGAGAGGAGTTAAATGACTTGCCACATAGCTCTAAGTATCTGAGGCAGGGTTTGAACCTTGCTCTGAATCATTGTTATACCTTAAAGGTATAATTTCAGAAAAGATTCTTGCTCATGTCTGTTTGGCTTAGAAGATAATGGGGTCTCTTAAAATTCTCAAATTGTTGTATATATTTGAGACCTTTAAAGGAGAAATTAACAATAGCATACGTTGCTATTTCTTTACAAACCAAAGTACTCAAGTCTATATTATCATTGGTTGGAAGGAGCAATTCTATAGTAAAAGGACCCATGAATTCATACCTACTATGACCAGGGATAGTGTAATTTGCATATCTTGGCCAGGATGTGTGTTACTTCACACACATGCAACGAAAAAGCAGATATAATAGTGGCTGTCCATAAAGATGAAAGCCCTAAGCTTGAACTCCAACTATGATCAATTCCTCTCTAATCAGTGTTGTCTCGCGTTATCTCCAGGCTCCCTGTTCTCTGCACTGGTCCTCTATCTTCACACCCTCTCCATCAAATAGATTCCCAAGCCTATCTCTCTGATTCTCACTGTTTACCTTCCTAGCTTCCATATCTCCTTGGCACAATTCCCTGGCTCCTTCACTTCTGGTTTTCCCCTTTCTAGATATGGAATTAGCATCAATTCCTTATTCCTTTCCACTTTGGGCTCACTTTTATCATAGAACTCTTAATAAAATTGTGTTTCACAAAAATCTCTACTTTCTAAATGCTACAGTTCTGTTGCTGACTTCACAATTTGGAACAGAAAGTTCTGGTTTAATTCAATTCAATTAATAATTAGCCTACCTGAATATAATTGGGGCAGCTGTATGGTACAACGGATAAAGTGTGGGACTTGGAAAGTCATGAGTTTAAATCTAATCCTTAGTAGCTGTATGACTCTGGGCAAGTCATTTAATTTTTCCCAGTTTTAGTTTCCTTATCAATAAAATTAAGACTACTTCATGTGACTATTGTACAGACCAAATGAGAATATACACATTTGTGCATTGATATAGGAAGCACTTTGTAAACACCACTGAAGTACTATATAATACAAGCCACATTGTTATTTTTATTATCATTAACCTGTTTTATCTTGCTTCACAGGTTTGCTGCAATTATGACAGATTGTTATAATGGTATTTCTTCCTCACAGTTAACCATATAAAGAAGGTAATATGATCATTTTATTGAGGGAGAATCAAAGCCATAAAGGTTAGATGTCACACATACTCCTTGTATTTAATCATATGGAAATACAGGATTTTTATGGATCACAATCCAAACTCTTCATTTTTTCTTTTTCTTCCTTTCTTCCTCCCTCCCTTCCTCCCTCTCTCTCCCTCCCTCTCTCTGCCTCCCTTCCTCCCCCCCCCTCTCTCTTTCTTTCTCTCCCCCTCCTTCCCTCCATCCCTTTCTCCCTTTCCCTCTGTCTCACTCTCTGTCTCTGTCTCTGAGTCCCTCTCTTCCTCCCTCCTTTCCTTCTTTCCTCCCTCTCTCTCTCTCTCTCTCCCTCTCTATCTCTCTCTGTTTCTGTATCTCTCTGTCTCTGTCTGTCTGTCTGTCTGTCTCTCTTTTCATCCAGACTTGTAATCTATCATTTCACAGTTAGAAGGATCTCTCAAAGAGAAAATGCATAGTGCCAGTGTAGTGATATAATAAGTGATTTGTCCAGTGTGATGCTGCCAATCAAAAACAGAACTTGAACTCAGGCCTTCCTAACTCTGAGATAAACGATATCACACTGACTTTTTTTTTTAAAACAGATGAGAAATGTGAGACTTAGAAAGAGGGAATGGTTTTCCTAAGGACAAGCAGATGGTAAAATAGCAGAGCCAAGTTGTAAGCCAAGGTCTGCTGCTTCCCAGTCCAATCCTGTTTCTACCACATTACAAAATGGAAATGAATACAACTTTAAAACAATCCTACTAATAATAACAATAGCTAATATATATGTAGAGGCAGCTAGGTGATGCAGTAGTACACAGAGTTCTGGAATTGGAGTCAAGAGGACTCATCTTCTTGAGTTCAAATCTGGCCTCAGACACATAATAGCTGGGTGACCCAGGACAAGTCATTTAACCACTGCCTGCCTCAGTTTCCTCCTCTGTAAAATGAGCTAGAGAAGGAAACAGTCAACTACTATTATATTTCCACCAAGAAAACCCCAAATGGGGAAACAAAGAGTCCAATACAACTGGAATAACTCAACAACAAGCAATTTTACATAGAGTTTAAGATTTCCAAAGTGTTTTTATTATCATCTCATTTTATCCTCATACAACCCTGAGAAATAGGTACCATGATTATCCCCATTTTTACAAATGAGGAAATTGAGACAGACATTAAATTACTTACCCAATGTCACACAAGTGAGTGCCTGAGGCTGAGTTTGAACTCAGGTCTTCTCTACTATAGCTCTATCCACTAACTCACCAAACTAATGATATCTATCTAACAATACATCACCTTTACATAGAAATTTATATTTTGCTAGACATTTTACCTATGTTATTTTCTTTGATCCAAGTCAAGGTCTAAAGTGCCCAGATTGAGACCAAAAAGAGCAGTAAAATATGGTTCAAGAAATTATTAGATCTTCTTTTCTTTAGTTTTTTTGTTGTTTTTTTACTATGAACTTTACAATTATCAACAGACATGAGCAGGGTTGCTGTGAGGGTCAAACTAGAGACCTCATGAACCTTGTGGCACTCTGTAAATCCTAGTTGTTATTATTTTTACGATCATTATTATTAACATTTCAATAAACACACTTTGAAAACAGGATTGCTATGAAACCATGCACTTCCGCAATGTATAATTTTAAGTGCATGTTGAATTTAACAGAATAATAACAAAATTGCTGCTTGTATCCCCTTCTGAATTTCTTTTTGAATTCTGCTTGTAAATAGAGTGTGCCTTTTCTTCATCCTATAATGAGAATTAGATGACATCTCCCTCATCCTGGAACCTGCTAATCCACTGAGTGGTAGTTATGTTTTATACCCACAGTTACTTGTGATGTTCCTGAACCGTAGGGCAATTTTCATTAGAAAAGGAGTCAATCATTCCTTTCTACACCTGGTAATGTAGGCGTCCCTCCAGAAAATAACACACCAAAAAAGGGAGCAAGCTGATTCCCTCCCAAGATTCTGCATGGCACAAATGGAATGTTTGCAAAAGCCCCAGTGGTTCATTTGCCTTCTTAAAACTTCATCATTACTATTAATATATTGATTGTCCTTAAAATGCACATTCCATATGCACGGATATTCATTCCATCATGGCATTAAATATTAAGATTCCTTCAAAATGAAGACACACATAGGAAAGGTAGATAATCTCCAAAAGTACCAAATGAATCCACATCAGAACAAATAAACAGGCATTTCAGAGAAAGACAGGGATGAAGGGTGGGGGAACCATATCAGACATCATTCCCCTGGACCAAAATTGAGCAACCGGCAGCAGGAAACCAAGACTGTCAGCAGAACCAGCTGTAGCTTTCTAAAGGAGCAGTCCTGAAGGGATTGTTTATATCTATTGATTCTTTAATCAACAGTTTAATCAGTCCCCAAACCAGTAAACAGCAGATTAATCCCAGTAAAATGTTTCCCATTAAGAAACATTTCTTTTGCCTTCCTCTCCTGCTGCGTGCGCCCCTCTTAACAGATCAACAAAGGTCTATGTAATCTCTTGGACATTATCTAGAAGATCTCTGCAAGAAAGTAGAAAGTCATTCTGGTTTTTGTTTTTTGTTTTTTTTCCACCTGATCCAATGGCTTCCTTCTCTGGTCTCAACTCATAGACTAAAACCACCTCTTTAACTTTAAAAAGAAAAATAAAAAGGAAACAAAGTCTTCCTTCTCCATCTGGAGCTATGGAGTGTCTCGAATCATCTCTAATTGCTTAGACTACTTCAATTTTCATGCATAAAAGATGATCTGTTTCTCGGTCCTCCCTATAAATATATAATATTGTTACAGTAGAGTTTATCTTCGTGATGTTCAGTTTATACCTATTTTAGGAAGTTCTGTGATGAAGGGGCTGCTAGGCTGCTCTGTTGCTACTTATAGAAGGTTCTTTATAATTACATTTATTACCACCTTGGCATTTGGGGAGACAATTTGCTTTCTACTGAAATCTGATGGCATATGATCAAATGAGACGATTTATGTAAAGCACTTGGCAAACTTTGAGGTGTTCTAAAAGTGTCTACTATTAGTAGATACATCAGAGAGGGCGGTATAATGGATAGAGAGATGACTCCTGAGTCAGGATGAGATAATGGATAGAGAGATGATTCCCGAGTCAGGGTTCAAGCATCACTTCTGACATATGCTGGCTGTCTTACCATGGGTAATTCATTTAATCTCTCAAAAAAGAAGAGAAAGAATAAGCATATACATAGCACCTTTGGTGTGTCAGAAACTTTGCCAGTCACTTTACGAATATCTCATTTGGTCCTCAAAATGAATATGGGAAGTAGGTTCCCCCCATTTTACAGATGAGAAAACTGAGATAAACATTAAATGACTTGCCTAGAGTCACACCATCAGTAAAAGTCTGAACTCAAGTCTTCCTGACTCACCGTGGTACTTAGCTGCTCCTCAGTGAATGAGGCAACTCAGGGAGATTATCAGAGATCTACAGAGGAAGTTCCTTCACAAAGGATCTCTCTAAACTGATGAAATCATAGGTCTGAGCCATAGTAATAGATTATTCTTACTTCAAGAAAGCATAGTCTCTAAGATTATAAAATGTCCAATCTGGATTAGTAAAGATAGAGATTCCTCATGGTCTAAATGGCCAAGTTCCCTATACCAAAGAAAGCAAAGGTCCAGTGTCTATCCCCTATCTCTTTAGCACAAAAAATACTCTATGTTCAAAAGATCAGAGAATAATAAATTAAGAGCTAGAAGTCATCTCTATCACATTTTATATGAGAAAATTGAGATCCAGAGAGGGCAACTTGACAAAAGTCACATAGAAAGCAAATAATACGGACTGGGATTTGAACCATGATCTTTTGACTCCAAATGCAAAATAATTAAGTCCCTCTAGATTTACATATACATGAATTTGGGGGGGGCAAAAGATGCCTTCTATAATGGGGGAGGGGAAGAAAGCAGTTACTTGGGTATTTTAATAATTTAATAATCAAATTATTAATTTAATAATCAAATTGAATATTAATTAATTGAGATTAATTAATTTTTAAAAATCAAATCCCACTAGAGAAATGTGGAGAGGGGAGTAATTTGTAACTGCGCAGTAACAACATACAGAGAAATAATTTGTAACTGAACACAAATCTAGTGAAATGCCATTCACAAATTTTGACTTGACTTAACTGACTTCATCTGTCAGTTCCAATATATTAATTGGGGCACATAGATTGGGGTACTCAACAGCAGGTCCTTGAACGTTTGTCTTACCCCCATAGTAGATGGCAGAAACAAGATCCCTGCTTTAAAATTCTTCATCTAATTATATTTCATCAAATTTCCTCTTATCACTATCATTGTTAGACAGGGACACTTCCACCACCTTGCTCTATTTCCTTCATGATTCTCCCTTAAACACTCTCTGTTCTAGGTCTACTTACTGACATTTACCACCCAATTGTCTTTGCACAAGCTGTCCCCCATTGGCTGGAATGCTTTCCCTTCTCATCTCTTAGCATCCCTATCTCTTTCAAGGATCAGAAAAAGGGTCATCTCCTACAAGAGGCCTTTCTCCCAGTAGTTTGTGCTTCCTGCCCTAAAATTTATTTTTGTTTCTAATTGGGGACAATAGGAGGGAGGATAACAGAACTAACAATTCTAAAGATAAAGAGGAAAAGAGCTTTAGTCAAACAGTTTTAAGTGCTCAGAAAAGAACAGAAGGAAACAATTAGGATAGTTTAAAAACTAACATGTTGCATTTATTGTACATTATTTTTTAAGCAAACTAATCTAGCCAGATTCAGCAGCACACACCATTAATTCTGCTTCTGGGGAGGCTGAGGCTGATGAGTTCCTTTAAGGCAGTAGTTCTGACATAACTATAAAGTATTAACATTTATTCTTAATAATTGCTCACATTATTACACATCAGTGTTACTAATAATATTGTACATTAATAATTATAAATATTAATTACATGGTCCCATTGATAATTATTGTTAAATTTTGCATATTAATAATTATTAACGTGATTGTGGATTATTTATTATTACTATTTGTTATTAATGATGAATAATATTTAGTAATATTATTGTTAACATGGCTAGCAGTGAAAAAGGGATGGGGGTGTGGAATTCATTATCTGGTTAGCCAGGCTGCCCAAGAAAGGTGATCTGACTCCTTCTGGAAACAGACCAGGCTAGAACTCCCAAGTCAATGAGCTCTGAGATCAGACCCATGGGTGGCTGCTGAAATTCTATCATGGGTGAGGGGAGATACAGGGAGATCTAGTATTATTTTTTAAAAAGTAAGTTCTACCTGATTATATCATTTCACATATAATCCTATTTTCATATTATTTTATATATGGGCATGTTCTCTTTCTGATTTTGAACTTAAAACAAAAAAATTAATAATTTCTTTTTAAATTTTAGTGATTTAAAAAATTTACTGTCACAGATATCAGTAGGGAAAAACTTTTCCCCCTCAGCTATCCTTCCACACTGGACATTTATAATTAAATTTTTTAAATAATCAAAGCCAATTATTATAAAGATTGCAGTTGATAATGTCTACAGTATTCCTGAGTAGATTCCCAACTCTCTGTTTTGAGGGTAGGTCCCCCTGCAGTACAATATACCTCTCAATTCTAAGACAATGTCCATTTGGGCAAATTTTTCTCCAGCATTACATATAAATGTATGTATGTCTCTATTTTATATTCAATTTTTTGAAATAAATTTTTCAAATGGTCATTTGTCTTTAACATACACTTGGATTTATGTATCTGAGTATATATATATATATATATATATATATGTATATATATATATGTATATATATATACAGCTTGCACTCTTCTCCCCTGCACACAAATATATCCCT
This sequence comes from Monodelphis domestica, assembly GCF_027887165.1. Taxonomy (NCBI): domain Eukaryota; kingdom Metazoa; phylum Chordata; class Mammalia; order Didelphimorphia; family Didelphidae; genus Monodelphis; species Monodelphis domestica. Next base: position 37,839,933 of record NC_077233.1, on the reverse strand, counting down.
CCCCAAACTGTAATTTTCTTAAGATCATAAACTATTTTATTTTTGTGTATCTTCAAGTCTTCAGGGCTGAGATCAGTAGCTGGCAAATAGTAGGAGCTTGATAAATGTTTGCTATAGGAATGAACGAACAAATAAATAATTTAACTGAATAATACCTTTGTCTTCACAAACCTCAAATCCAATTCCTAAAATACTAATAAAGAAAATTCTGACAATTTTTTTAACCATCAAGGGAGCTGTTCACTCCCTTGTCAAAGCATTAAATTTAAGTTGAAGAATTTCATCTTTTAATCTTCAATTAAACAGTAAAACAGGATTGTTGAATTTGCTATTTTGGCAGATTCTACACAATGTTAGATTTTAAATAAATCCTACAATGGCAGCAGTTTCATATGGAATCAGTAACGAATAGGTGAGAGTAAAGGCCAAATAACTCCCTTTAATATTTAACAAATAAGGGTCATTCAAACCAGTTAAACAATAGGAAAATAAATCAGGAAGGAAGCTACATTTCATTATCTATTCCCTAGGACAATTAGTGTTTCTTCAAGGTTTCTAATTTGGTTTTCTTTAGTCATATTTTCATTTAATAACAATAATGCCTAACATTTATACAGTGCTTTACTGATTGTAAAGTTCGTGATATATATTATTTCATTTGATTTGATTCTAACATCATTTGTGTAGAGTAGATGGCAACATTACCCTCATTTTTGCAGGTGAGGAAATTGAGGCTAAGACATTAAATGATTTGCCCAAGGTCACATACTCTTGAAAGCAGGATTTGAACTTGGGTCTCAAGATTCCAGCTCTAACATTCTATCCAACATACCATCTAGCCCTATTGTAGCAAGGAGGTTTATGGCCCTTTTGGTTCTTAGTTCCCTCTTCATCAATTCCTAAAACTTTCCTATTTTTTTTCTTAATTTATTCTCTTCACCATTTCTACAACACAAAAATAATTTGTTATTCCCATAGAGCCTGTTTTTTTCATACATTTCCCAATTGATGGATATCCACTTTGTTTTCAGTTTTTCCTCCCACAGAGAGAGTACCAATGTGAATATTTTGGTCTACACAAGACCTTTGTTTCTGTCCTTGACTACCTTGACAATATCTGTCTCTCAATGATTTTTTTTCTCACTACATTTTTCATATCTTATTACAACTATTTAGTATACACATTCCTTCTTATTGATATTTGAACATTGCAAAAATTGCAAGTATCTTAAAATATTCACCCCAATCTTTTTAACAACAAAATATTCAAAAGTGAACAAAAATCAGTACAATGTGTCTTCAGACCTTCCCATTGTTCAACCCTTGAATTTTAAAAGAATTTGCTAACTTACAATGTCAAATTGGGCCTTATTTATTTTTCTGCCTTTTGATTCTGTAGAGTCTTCTTTGGAAAGTCTTGCAGGGTTAGCATAGAAAGACAACTTCCTAACTGTTTTGGATTATGATATTCATGAAGTATTTATTGTAAAAGCTTAATGCTCAATGAGAAAAAATAACATATGGGTAGGAATGGATGTTTCCTCTTAAGACATATATTCTGTTATCAGTCTCAATAGTAGAACTGTTAGATCAAAGAGTATACATAGTTTTGTCACACTCTTTGCAAAAATCCAAATTGATGCCCAGAATGGATGGCTGCAACCGTAGCCCCCATCAAAAATGCCTGTTTTGCCACAACTTCTCCAACATAAACTATTTCACATTTTTGTCATCATTGTCAATTTGTAGACCTTGGGATAAAGCATCAGAAGGACTTTAATTAACATCTTTCCTTCCAATAGCAATTAGGTAATGGTTTCCAAATAATTATTTGTATTTATCTGATACATATTTGTATTTATTGATATGTATGCATATTGTATGTGTTGTCTCTCTCTTCTCTCCTCCACCATGGAATGTAGTCTCCTCGAGGAGTGGACCGATTTGTTTTAGTCCTTATGTCCTCAAGACCTAGCAGGGTCTTATGTACACAGTAGGCACTTAATCATTACTTGTTTATTCATGTTGAACAACGATACAAGAAAGAAGTTAAGACCCAAGAACAAAGAATAGGTAGCAGAAATAGGATTCTAATCTAAGTAGTGTATTAATTAGAATTTTGAACCCTTGGACTTCATCCCCCAGAAGTCCTTTAATATTTCCCAGAATTCCTTTCCTCTCTCCACCATGTTGCATGGTCACCTTTGTATCTAGTTCGGTATCTCCACCCTCTCCTCTCTCTTTCTTTCTCGCAGCTTGAGTTAGCTCCCTTTTAAATCTAGTTTTTAATTTTAATAAATCTTATAAATATAATACTTGAGCTATTGTATATTAATTTTAATTCTCACAGTAGTCTACTCCAAAGCCAGTGTATTTTCCATTATTCAAATGAAGTCTCCCTCATGCATCCCAGTGGTTCTCTAGGTCATGGCCTGAATTGTATGACTATACACTTGGTAATACATGTGGGATCTCTAATATTCTCCCTAATTTGGCCAACTTAAATATTCAATATAATAAAGAATAACTTGTTTAGGAGTTTTAAAAGGTTTAAGATTTAAGAACCACTGCTATAAAGTTGTTGAATAAATCAGGAATCTCTGGATCATGGTTATCAATAGTTTTCCTCTAGATTCAAGAGCTGGCTCTAGCCTTTCCAGAAGTCATATCTGCTTGTAATATTGTCTGTTAGCCTACTGGGGAATTCTTAATTCTCATCACTTCCCATCCCTAGACATGTAATCTGAGCTCTACTCAAGGCATACCAAAATTTCAACAAAACAAAAAGAAACCACTAAGAAAATCAAGTAATAGAATCCATTTTGATCCTATGGCTCTTGCCAATCCCTGAAATACTAGGTCCCCTTCGCCCCCAAATAACACACCAATTTTGACAGGACTTTTTTTCAGGAGTGTGTGTGTAGTGTATTTGTATGTGAGAGAGTGTATATTCCCATTTCAAGGCTTTTTTTCTAAAAAAAATGCTTCAAACTACATTTCTATTGAGCTTGTCAATGCTATGCTTAGATTTTCAAAGGAACCAGACCTGTAAAAGTTGACAGGTGCTCCCTAGGGAGCAGCTGCTGACGTCTGTCTTAAATCCCTCCCTATTGTTATTCTTTTCTTAACACACATTTTAGGGCTGTCAATAGTGGCACCAAATCACCCTGAGGAGGAAGCCACTCTGTGGTTCAGTCTGTTCAGCGCCATCAATGAATTATTCATTGATGTCACAGCGACTCATAAAAAGTTAAAGAATTACCCAGAACCTCATCATAGGTTCAGTTTTAACACATGCTGTACAATCCCCAACCTCCCACACTACGATGCTTTTCAGACCCAGGCGATTTGGGAAAAGGGGACGCCAGCCTGGGAAGGAACCCCAGCTCTGCTTGGTGTCATCTTAGCACTACATTCCTTAATATTCCAACATCTTAATGGATCTCTGATCACATCATCTCTTCAATGATGTAGATGGCAACCTTCTCTTTCTATGGGAGCCTCATCCATGACCTCTATACATATTCCACCCCCACAGGGCAAGCCCAAATACATTGGGGATCTTCTCCAAATGACTTAATATTAGATGATAGTAACTGAGTCACAGGACCATAAGGTCATAGATTTAGAGGTAGAAGAACCATAGAAGTCATCAGTTTATAGATAAGAAAACTGAGGAGGGGAGAGGGCAGGTAGGGGGAATGGACAATTGGTATCATTATTATCTAAAGATAAAAAGAATGAGATAAAAACAATTGTCCTGGACTTATGATTTTATTCATGTAGGGAACTTGCCATAAGGAAATCCTTTCTACCAAAGCAGAGCAACATCTTCCCTAAGACTTTCAGTCTGGGAGTTTGGAAGAGGGCACTAAGGTTAAATAATTTGCCAAATGGTCTTATAGCCATTAAGTGTCATCTAGTACTTGAATTCAGGTTTCCTTGACTCTGATAATGTCTCTCTATTCTATACTAGGATGTCTGCCAAATGATATTTATATGATGTGTGATGTTTTAAGTTTAGAAAGTTTTCAAAGGACTTTAATACATTTTCCCTTTTGAGAAAAAAAAAAAGCTTAAGTGAGGTTTCTTTTGTGGAAATAACTTAATCCTGCCTTCCTATTTTTTATTTAAAAATTTTTAATTTAATTAATTAATTTCAAATTCCCACTTTTAGAGGAGGTTTTGAACTGACCAATTGCAGGCTAAAGCTGAGGACCAAAGTCTACCTTTTAACAGTTTCCTATGATCACATAAGTTTCTGAACTAGCTAACCAAAGGTGTTTCCTGAATAAGGAACATTTGCTGGCCTCAGAGGTCTGTGTGAGAAAGAAGGCCTGGCACTTTTGGCCACCAAGTTTTCTTTCAAGGATGTCTGTTCAGCTACCCAAAATTCTGGTCTCCTCTCTGGCACCTGGACTCCAACAACTGAGCTCTTCTTCATCCTGTTAATTTGTTAGTTAATTAGAAGTCCACACTTCTAACCAGTCATATTGTTCCCTGTAGCTCAACTCTGCAGCTAATCATTTTGTATCATGATGACATTCATCCTGCTATGTTTTATGTCTTCTTCACTCTTCCTCTTCTCTTTGTGATTTTTGCTTTGAAAACCCCTTTGCTCTACTGGGAGTTGAACACTCTGTTTCCCAGTATGTCTAGCCACTGGTCCCAACCAATTAAAGATTCAATTTGTAGTTCCTAAGTCTTCTGGTTTATTTATTCTGAGTCACAGGCCAACAGTGCTATCACCATTTTATAAAGGAAGAAATTGAGAACTGTGAAGATTAAATTTAACTCTCCCCTGATTGTAAAAATTAAATTAACTCTTCCCTGATTGTGAAAATGAAAACACGTCTGATTTTTACAAGTCTATTCCTGAACCACTAAGAGAAGAAAATTCTTCCCCCAAAATAGAGATAGAAGACCCTTCTCCTATATCTCAGCTGCAGAACTACCTCTCTCATGCTCTGCAACTCTTGACTGACCTTACCTCCCCTGATCCTTCTCCTGATAATCTTCACCTGTTCCTTCTCTCATCCCACTACCAATTCCAGCCCTGAGGAACTCTTGTCCTTTAAACAAAACTGTTCCTCCCCAAGCTGACTCACCATTACCTAATTAAAATAAATTCCTTTTCCCCTTAAGAGAAGTGCCCAAAAAAGATACCTTTTACTCCACAGACATAAATGAATTGACATGCAATGTTCTCACTTATATAGAAGAATCCTTTTTGATAATGAAAAAGATGGCTGACATTTTTTCAACCCCTTACAAAGACGTTGAAAATCTACACCAGGACTTCCTAACAAAACATGAGAAAAATAAAATAATTTCTCATGTCAATAAAGTCCAGGGATGAAATGCATCACAGTGGCCACAGGATCCTGAATGGGACTATAACAACACTGAAGATTATTTATAATTATATCATTGTAGGGAGACCATTCTAGCTATAATGAGAGATTGCTCTGAAAAGATAGAAAGATGGACAGAATCTGAAAAACATAAGCAATCAGATGATGAGACATCCTCCAGATTCATGGATAGGCTCATTGATTTTGGGGATTGGTACCTAGACTTTGATCTTTCTAAAGAAAGTTTATCAATAACTCTTGCAAAGTGATCAGAAATTGTTTCAAAATGCATTGCCCAAGGTGACTTGAGATAGATCTTGACAAATTGAGAAAACTGCTGTTGATATTTCAAAAGGAAACAAAGAAAAAGAGGAAGAGACTAATGATTTCATGGAGACAATTAGGAAAGAAATAAAATATTTAAGAATTAGGATTGATAAACAGGAAAAGGGGCATGATACTTAACCAATGGCACTTAGCCCTCTCTGAGAATCTAACTATCAATCCATTACCTGCCACTTCTGTGAGAAGGGCCACAAAATGATGGACTATAGAAATTTATTCAAGGCAATCAAAAGTAATATACAGTTTAATAACAACTACAGAAATAATAATTATAGAAATAACTATAATAATGATTATGGGAATCACAATTTTAGGAGTGATAACAATTCTAGGAATAGAAATTGAGAAAATGATAACTCAAACCAACTGACCCCACAATAGTATAACTTAAGTGGAGCTCATCCATGAAGTACTCAGGGTGCTACTGCCTCTCCACATGGGGCAGAAGGAGGTGCCCCTTAAACTCTAATGTTTTTGTTGATATTAATTTACCCTTTTCAGTTTTGTCTCCCCTCCAAATAGTGGCAAAGAAGAAGAAATGGATTTTTGAATACAGTACCTCTGTGTCTATGAAATATACACATTTTAAACATTTTTGGTTTTCTTCCTATATATGCCATATAGTATTTGATTTTCTTCTCATTTTTTTGCATTTGAAGCACATGTCACTAGTATTGAGAAGATTTTCTTTTAGCTATTTTTGATTTTGACAATAGAATAAGTTAGGTGTCCATTTGCCTAGCATATAAATGCATACTCAAAAGCTTTAGACTATGGAAACCTGCCATTTATTGATAAATGTATGGGACTGTGATTAATGATTTTGTCTGACTCTAGGAAATGGGATCAAAAAGGAGCACAAACTTTATCTCTTCAGTGCCATAGAAACACAGACTTAACCTGAATAGTGCCAAAAAAAAAGAGCACACAGATCAAAAAGAAAGAAACCAATACAGGTGGGATTAATGAACTTCTATACCAATAACAAAGGTCTTGAACATAGTGTGAGACTTGAGGTTGTGGTGCTTGACAAATATTAAGACACAAGACTCCTTGAACTACACTCCTTGTAAAATAATTTCTATGAAAGTACCTAACAATGGGCTGTTCTGACTCCCCCATCCCTGAGAAATGATGAAAGAGCAGACCAGAGAATGACACTTCCCTTTTACAGAAAAATCTAGTCCTTTTATTTTCTCTCTTATAGTACGGCAACATCCTGTAGTCCTGACTTATAATGGATAAAATACAATATTACTGCATTTTTATTTTCTACAGATTTGTGGGACAGAAATTTATTTTAATTGGAACCTAGTAAAAGGATCTATTATGAATTTATTCTTGTTTTATTCAGAAATTTTATATACATAATTTTTGATATTTTGATTCTGATTTTGAATTTTTTATTTCTCCCAAAGTTTGAAATTTTCTTCTATTTATTTTTCTTTTTATGCTTTTGTTTTTTCTTTTAATATTTGACTCATACACTCCCATAACTCAACCATGTATTCTGAGTTGATTTGGGTTTTGGTGAACACCCTCTTCAGGGAGGATTGTATTATATGTTTATTTTAAAAAATCCAAGATTTGTAATTCTGTTTGAGAAAAATTTCAGGAAAAGAAGCTTGCGAACTCCTTGAATTCAGAGAATGAACTATTTGGAGAAAGATGCCTACAGAAACCTACACTACATCAAGAAGATCCAGAATAAACTTTTGGATGCAATTGATTGAACTAAAGGGAGTTGAACATTTATTGTAAATGTACATTTTTATACCAAAGGGGATTTCCCCCAATTGGCTTTTTGTCAATGCACTTAGCAAAACATTGGTTTTTCTTTCTCTCTTTTCTATTTCCCTCTTATCTCTAACTATTGTAGTTTCCTCTTAGAAGGTGAAATACTGAATATATCTGTAGTTAAAAAATTTTAGGGATACAAGATGATTATTTTAAATGATCAGTGAGGAGACTAGTCTCCCAATGATCATCATGGAGGATTGTGAAGTTTAAATTTAACTCTTCTCTGATTGTGAAAATAAAATTAATTAAATCTGCCATGATTGTAAAAATTAAATCAACACCCCTGCCCATTTTTAGATTTAATCACCAAAAGTGTAAACACCCTACTTAAAAGCTGAATGGAGAGTTCTGCACATTTTCAGATTTAATAATCAACGGTATAAACATCCCATTCACACTTGAGTGAGGGAGGTCTGGGACACACATGTGTAATAGTGGGTGATGAATCAGAATTAAACTGACTGTTCCTAGCAGTCCTAAAGCAAAGCTTCAACTGTGTCTGGTAGACATAAAACTAGGGGAAGGCACAGGAAGGGATGCAAAAGAAAATGTCTTTAAAAGGGAGTTACAACTTCGTGAGTGAGTTTTTTACTTGGAGTTCTGAGTTCAAGTTGAGACTGGAGAAGAATCTGCTGACTGGACCTGAGACCCTGTTCTTGGTGAGGCTGTTCTTAAATCTCTTCCTTTTGGACTGACACATGATGAGTGAAAAGAGTTGTCTCCTTCCTAGAATTTCTGGGGGGAAAAAACCTAGTCTCAGGAGGTACCTACCTCTTGAGAGAGACATCCGCAGGTCCTCAGCTACAAGGGCTGAGACTTCTCTGGTTAAGGAGTGAATTCCCCTGCTTGGTTTGAACCAGGGGTCAGAGTAAATTACTTAGTGCTTAGGCTAGATATCTTACCCTATCCTCTCTCTGATTTTCTAACTTCACTCTTTCTATATTTTGTAAATAAATTATAAATAAAGCTCTTTGGGATAAATTAAATTCCTGGTGACCCTATTTTAAATATAATCCAGTCCAACCTTTTAAATAAATGACCCCTTTTTTCCCTTACAGGATCAAATGGGATATATGGCTTTCCCAGGATTACACAGCTAGTGATCTGAGGCAGAAACCAAACCTTTCTTCCTGACTTTGTGTACTTGTCCATACTATTTCTCTGAGTAGAAAAATAGGCCTGAGAATATATCTTTTTGAACACTACCTCTAACATCTGGGAGCCTTGATTCTAATTTCATGCAATTTTTCTAATGTTTTATGGCTCAAAAAAAGTCTTATATTCCTAGCTAACTGGCCAAATTAAAGTTTGTTCAAGGAGAAGAGATGACAAAGGAGAAAGTTTATTGCCCTCACACTAAAGGTGGACTCCGCATTCAGTTCCCACTTGACTCTTCATTTCTTAAACATCTATCAAGCAAAAAAAGAAGGTAAGGTTTCAGGTGTCCTTGTCTTAGAAAGAAAAAGAATTCCCTTCATTGGAAAACAGTCTGAGAAATAGGATACACAAGGAAAGCAGAGCATTGCATTGAACCACCCCAGAAGGAGCAAGATAATTTAAAAGTGGTATCAGTGTATCATGGAATTAACACAGAACAGCACTGGAATTGAAGGAACTTTATTCATGCTCCTCATCTATAAAATGAGAGAGGTGGCCTTGGTCTCTAGGTAAATGTAAATAGATAGACAGCTAGGTTGTACAGTGGCTAGAGCACTGGGCTTGGAAGTAGGAGAACTCATCTTCATGAGTTCAAATCTGGACTTAGATGCTTACTAATTGTGTAACCCTGGGCAAGTCACTCAACCCTGTTTGCCTCTGTTTCCTCATCTGTAAAAATGAGTTAGGATAAAAATGGAAAACCACTCCAGTTTCTTTACCAAGAAAATCCCAAAATGGGCTTCACAAAGAATCTGAAAGAACTGAACAACAAAATGGAAATAATCCATAAAAGCAAAAAAAAAAAGTGTGTTAGTTCCACTGTCTAATTATGACTAATTTTAAATCTGGAAAGGATTTGGGGAAATATATTATCTTTCTGGAATTGGAGAGATAGGTGGCTGGGGGCAGAGGAGGGAGAGTGGGCATGTGTAAGAAATGTATTGCCATCAGATTAGGCTGTTTTGTTAGTTTTGCATAGCTATTTTTGTTTGTTGCAAGGGGCTGACTCAAAGTAGGAGTAGAAGAAGAGTGATACAAAAAGTCAAAAATGTCCATGATGGCATATATCTTTAGTGTGTATGTGTGTGCATGTGATTGTGTATGTTCTTGTAGTGTACCTTTTGGAAAGATAGCTAGATAGACATACATACATAGACAGAGAGAAGATATGGTAGATGGATGAATGGATGGATGGTTGGAAGGATGAATGGATGGATAGGATAGTGTGATAGTGAAAATCACCTTCTAAAGATTGTTATAATATTAATTTATTGTCACCAAGGAATTTACTTATGAAATTCCTAAAGTGAAACACTCAAGTCAGAATAAAGATTATGGTGGTTTAATCACAATGGGAGTAAGAAAGAAGAAGAGGGAGAGAAGGATAGAAGGGAAAAAGGAAAAAGGTCAACTCAACCTTCTGGCAGAGCCAGAGGGAGTTTAGGCCAAAGGCCAAGGTAGAAGGGAGAATCAGTCCTTGACTCACTTGACCAATCCGAAGGAAAGCTGTCTGCTGGCCTCCTCTGTGCTCGCGCTCCTAGCACCAACTGGTGCCTAGCCCTGTCCCCAGGAAGTGAGCGAATTCCAGAGGCTGTTCCCTACCTCACTTCCTGTGCCTCACAAGTGCCAATGGTGCCTCAAGCTTGGCTTAGGACAGCCCAGGAGGGCAGTTAGTTATTTCTGATTTGGCATTGACTAGCACATGCCCGTGTAGTGTGGGTGTGCACAAATTTGGGTGCTAAACTAAGCAAGATGAGATTTTAAAATTCACAATAGACAGACAGAACAACAAACAGACAGACAGACAGATAGATGATAGATAGAAAGTAGATGTAAGGATGGATGGATAGGATAGACTAGAAGGACACAAAGAGAGAGAGAGAGAGAGAGAGAGAGAGAGAGAGAGAGAGAGAGAGAGAGAGAGAGAGACTAGAAGGACACAAAGAGAGAGAGAGAGAGAGAGAGAGAGAGAGAGAGAGAGAGAGAAGCGAGAGAGAGAAGAGAGAGAGAAGAGAGAGAGAGAGAGAGAAGCGAGAGAGAGAGAGAAGAGAGAGAGAAGAGAGAGAGAGAAGAGAGAGAGAGAGAAGCGAGAGAGAGAGAGAGAGAAGAGAGAGAGAGAGAGAGAGAGAGAGAGAGAGAGAGAGATGATAGATGAATGAATGGATGGATGGATAAGATAGATACTAGACAGACAGACAGGGAGAATCTGTATCAGTGTGGATACATACATGTCTAAATCTACCTCTCTCTATATCTATGTATCTCTCTATAGCTACCTATCTCTATCCCTATATCTACACATACATATGGATACAGCCTCTGTTTGTATCTCCAGCACATAGGAAGTACCTTATGAATACTTGCCTATTGATAACAAACCAGGGAGGTATGTAACACAGTCAACAATCATTTATTCAGTACTAACCACATATCAGGCTCTGGGAACACACACAGAAAAACAAATGAGCACCCGACCTCAAGGAGCTTACATGATTACAGTTCCTTCCCATTTTACGTTTGGAGAAACCAAGCCACAGCAGGTTTTAAGTAATGTGCCAATAAGTGTCAGAGACAGAAATCAAACCCAGATCTTCAGGTGGGATTCTGGGGCTCTTCCCATTATGCTGTGCTGACTCATTATTTGCAGAAGAAATATTTGAAATGTGCACAACTGTATTTCTGGGACAAAGTCACCTGTGAAAGCATCTAGATGGAAGACCTCTCAAGAAAGCAGACGGCTTTCAGCATAGAGTGTGGATGTGTGATTTTTAAAGAAGCATGTGAGAGGATGCTTTCACTGGACTGCTAATGAGAGGGGCACTAGTTGGCTAGAGTGTTGCTTTTTGCAGTCTCCAAAGGAGCAATGACAACAAGGTCCACTTGAGCAGCCCCCCCAAGCATATACCAACATATCTGTGAAAAGAAGGAGCCCTTTTTTTAGACCATCAGGGCTTTGGAAACTTGAGTGCAGGGAAATCTCTGAGCATATGGTAGGAGATTAGTGGCGCCACTCTCCTCTGCCTTCCTCTCTCTGAGCGGTAACGGGGGCTGATGTCAGTGAAATCAGTATGCTGTTGGCTTTGGAAATGAAAATCAAACACCTGGGCATTCACTAGAGAGAGAAGGTTGAGTGCCAGAACGGATTCATCAGCAAAGAACACCATAAAGCTGCTTCTTTGCTGCAGGTAAAGAATAGAAGGGAGGCTTATTAAAAAGGAGAGCAAAGCATAATTAAGAAATAGGATCCTTTTTTCATCTTGCTGTCATCTTTTTATTCCTCCTTTTAGGCCAAATGACTGTCTTATTGTCTGTATATGTGGAATACTGCTGCAAAGAAGGGGCTGAGAACTGAAGGAAGTCCAAAAAATGGGACTCTTGGAATCCAAGGATGTATTTATTCTGGACATGACCCGTTGCCATTTCAGAATAGATGTAGAGTGGCAAGATTCAAATTCAGATCTTCCTGACCTTAGCTCCAATACTAACGTCCTCGGCTGACAGACACAGGCAGATTAATCCCCTTGTTAAAATGAATTTCATCTATGCTTTGAATGAAAATTAAATATGTGGTATAAATGATCAGTGTTTTTGCTAAACAGTGTATTTTCCTGCTGCATTTTGCATCTTTGCTATATCTACTAATATGGTAAGGTAGTATATGACCATATTATGCTTTTTTATGTGATAGATGAAACTGATTATTGCATATAACCTTAATATATAATGTTATATCCTCTGTGTTCTATAGAACTGTTGGATGTGAGCTCCTTAAGTCACTTTAAGTAAGTAGGTATCTCAGTGAATAGACCAGTCTGGAGTCAGGAATGGCCTTGGGTTCTCCCTAATCATCTGATCCTGAGCAAGTCACTTAACCTTTGTCTGCCTCAGTTTCCTCAACTATAAAAATAGGATAATAACATCTAGCTCCCCAGGTCATTGTAAAGATTGAGTGAGATAATATTTATAAAGTGCTTTGCAAACCTTAAAAATATTATATAAATGCTAGTTTATTATTATTATTATTATGCATTTACTTTGTACCAAATACAATGATAAGCACTAAGATTGTGAAGACAGGCAAAAAACACGGTTTCTGCTCTCCAAGGGTTCACATTCTAAAGGAGGGAACATGCAAAAAAGCATGTGTTATCTGTTTGTGTGGATGTACACACACGTAAATACATATGTATATATATCTACATATCTACATATACATATATAGTGTTTATGTATAGGAGAGAGAGAAAGAACAAGTAAGAAAGAGAGAGAAAAAGACAATGAGAGATAGGACAGAGGCAGAGAGAGATAGTGAGAGACAGGGAGAGAGAGAAAGTGAAAGAGGAAGAGAGAGAGAGAGAGAGAAAGAAAGAGGGGGAGAGAAAGAATGAGAGAGGGGAAGAGAGAGGTAGAAAGGCAGACAGACAGGAGAGAGAAGAAAGATAAGAGAGAGAGAGAGAGAATAAGAGAGAGAAAGAAAGAGGGGGAGAGAAAGAATGAGAGAGGGGAAGAGAGAGGTAGAAAGGCAGACAGACAGGAGAGAGAAGAAAGATAAGAGAGAGAGAGAGAGAGAGAGAGAGAGAGAAGTAGGAAGGAAGACAGACAGAGGAGAGAGAAGAAAGAAAGGAGAAAGACAGGGTGGGGGAAGGAAATCTCAGAAGAAAAAAAGGGACTGATAGGGAAATGCATAGGACCTAGAAAGACTTGCTGCAGAAGGTTGGGTTTGAGTTGATTTTTGAATGACTCCAGGAAAACAAAGAGGAGGGAGTGCATTCCAGACATGGAGGATGGCCAGTAGGAAGGCACCAATTTGGGTGATGTCTTGTCATGTGTGAGGAACAGTGAGTTGGCTAGGGTACCTGGATCATAAATTTTGTGTAAGGAATAAAGTGTAAGAAGACTGGTTAAAAGGGAAAGGATTGGGTGGTGAAGGGCTTTAAATAACAAAAAGAGTTTCTATCTGCTCCTAGAAATAAGAAGAAACCACCAGAGATCATTAAGTAATATTGGTCAGGTCTTTGCTTTTGGAAAATTCCTTTGGCAGCTAAAGGAAGGATGCATTCGAATGAGAAGAGATAGGAGGTAAGGAGGTCAGTTAGGAGGCCATGACAATAGTCTTGGAGTGAGTTAATAAAAGTCAGAATTAGAGTAGTGGCTGTGTTATCAGAGGGAGACATCAATGATGGATTTTGGGAAGCTAAAAATGACAAAATTTGACCCCAGAATAGAAATTCAGGATGAGTGCTAGTGGGATGAGTCCAGAATGACTCCAAAGTGGTGAGCCTGGATATCCGGGGGAATGGAAATGACCTTGACAGAAACAGGGAGAAATCCAAACAGTGCCATACACAAAATTCAAGAAGAGAGGACATAGTTATAGCTTATAGGATTAAGGAAAACCTCTTGCATTGCTATAAAGAAGACAGACTGAGCCTTGATTAATTTTTAAAAAATTGATATATTTACAAATAAAAAACATAACTATGTATCCATATGTACACATGTGTGTGCACATGTGTATATATGTATGTGTGTGCTTTTAGGAACCTATTCCAGGTTTTGAATAAGTTGATGGACAATAACAAGATAATGGAAAATATCAAGTCACAATTTGGTCATGGAAAATAATGCTGTAGATTTAAGCTATATTTAGATGCAGAAAGTTTCTTGAATATTAAGTTAGTTTGTATTTTATTTGGTGAGGGATAGGGAACAATTCAAAATTATTGGACTGGGTAGATATATGGCCACACCTGTATATTAGGAATATTATTAATTTCTTCTGTGTTCCATATATATAATTGGTCTTTCTGCCTGGATTGTGTTGTAGGAGAGACTTAGAAGAGACAAGAAAATTGCATTTAAATATTTACAAGGTTCTTTATGAAAGTAAACATACTTTGCTTGGTCCCAAAGGGTAAAAACAAGATAGATGGATGAAAGTTTCATTGAGGCAAATTGATATTCAATAAGAAGAGAAAAAATACAACTTCTTAACAATTAAAACTAAAAGGAGAATAGGCTCCATATTGAGGTACATAATAGGTTCCCTCTCAGTGTATACTTTCAAGAAAAGGCTGGATGACAGTAGTCAGGAATGCTGTCTCAGGAATTCTTTATAAAGTACAGATAGGGCTACCTGGACTCTGAAATCACACCCAAATAAAAATTCTGGGATATGTGGATTTTAAGCTCCAATGGATTTTAAAATTCCTGGAGGAAGTGAACTATTCACATGTCCTTTTTAAAGTCCGTATGGTCCCCAATACATTGGAGGTACTCAATCAATTATTTGTTGAATTAAATTAAACTGGATAAATAGCACATTTAACTCAAGCTCGACTCTTTATGACTTTTCCTTATTTTTTTAGCTTCTCTTTTTATTTGCCTTGATTCAA
>NC_077233.1:37662381-37822381 GCF_027887165.1 Monodelphis domestica | reverse complement strand
TCATAAAAAATGGCTGAGAATGGATTTGAACTAGGTCCTTTGAACTTCAGGTCTCCACTCTATCCACTGTGCCAACTAATTGCCTTATGGATAACAAACAGCCAACATGGCGTCTTCATTGATATCTACAATGTCTGGAGTCCCAGCATCCTGGGGATTTACATATGTACACATGCACAAACATACCCAAATACACATACACACAAACACACATACATATATATATATACATATATATATATATATATATATACACACACACACATTTATATATGCCATTGTGTATCCTATTAAAAGAAAACTAAGACAAAGGTGAAAACCCCTGTCACATATAATTTCATAAACAACATAAATCCAGTTATCATTTTAGCTGAGTTTAAGATTCATAAAATAAGAGTCATAATAGCACTTTTACATAGCACTTTGAGATTTGCAAAAGACTCGCCCACCCCCAAATTCTGCAAGTAGATAGTTCAAGTATCTTCCACCTGAGCAAAGCACTTTGGGACACAGAGGGCAAAAGATGGAATTGATATTCACATTCTCCTGACTGCAAATTCATCAGAGCCCATTGACTCCTGGGTAAAGAAATAACTATGTCTTTTGCCAAATTATGTCTTCTCTAATGGGGAAAGGGAGGGAATCAAGTGGGTATTTAAATGTAACACACAAATGAAAGAAATAATCAGAGAATGAGAGAGATAGAGAGAGACAGAAAGAGAGAAAGAGAGACAGAGACACAGAGATAGAAAGAGAGACAGAGAGAGACAGACAGATAGATAGAGCAATTAGGTGTAATTCCTTGATCAAAGTATTTAAGATGTTCCTAAAATTTTCTTTTCTAAACTGGAAGGACCTTAGAAAGTCTAACTCAGTTTGGGGATGAAGGACCTTCATCAACAGAGATGAAAAAAGCAGGGATATTTCTAGGCAAGGCTTGAACCTAATATATTTCATATGCAAAACTATCCCACCAGTTCCTTGACAGTGTTATTCAGCAGGATAACATATCAGAAGTGAAAGAGTTAGTTCATCAGTACCATACATTAAATGCAAATCCCTGCGGGTTTTTAAATTAAAAGTAAAAACACGACAGAAATCTTCTCATGAAAGATTCTATAAGTAGCAAAGCTTTGTTATCTAGAATAATATTACAAATTAATTCTGCAGGAAAGTTTGAATTTCTTTCTTTATTCTGACAGTCAATTGGTAAGACAGAATTATTTTGAAGCTTTAATAAAATGGTCTGGCCCCATAGAAATTGATTTGCTATAAATATTCGAACTATTTTCCTTCTGAATTTTTTTTTTTTGGTGGGGGAAGAGTAGAGGGGACTATTATAGGTCAATATATCAGTGCCAATATATCACATCAATGCCAGCTTATCAAGGTACATAATCATATCCCAAGAGCACTGACTCTAGAATCAGAAAACTGAGATTCAAATCCTGGCAATTGCAATTTAATTTGATAAACATTTATTAAGTGCCTCCTATGTCCTAGCTATTGTGATAAGTTCTGGGGATACAAGAAAAAAAAAAAAGGACTTTTTTGCCCTCGGGGAACTTATGATCTAATTTGAGAAAACAGGAACATGGAAAGTAGAGTACCTGGCCCAAGGGCATTTGGTTAGTTCTATGAAGTTGAAACCAAGCAAAGTTTAAGGTGGAAAGTAGAATGAGCAGTGAGAGTGTGACTATAGGCAAGCCACTTTACCACCTCAGGCACCAGTATCCTCATCCATAAAAGAAGCTAGTCCAGGTGGCCTCTAGCACCTAGTCCTAGGATTCTCTAGTCCTCATCTATATTCCCAACACTAATCTTTCCTGAAATCATCTTGCTTCTCTAACTGGCTGCTGACCCCATTCAAATCCAACCACATTAAAAGAGAACCCACTTTCCCCACTGACCTCCAAATGAGCATCTTTGTAAGTTCTCTATTTCAGATCAGGGAAACATCATCCTTCCACTCACTCAGGTTTTCATAAGATCCCAGATAAAAAATTGGTAGGGAATTGAGAGGTCTTCTACTGCGACTGTGATAGAAGCAAGACTCAAACTCAAGTCCTAACTATATAACTCTGAAGTTGGAACCTAGATTGCTGCTTTTCTATGGCTCTGGCTCAGTTCATTGCTAAATCCTCATAATTCAGCCTCCAAATCCTTTCTTCTGTCTCTCCTCTTCTTCCTGCTCACATACAGAGCAAGCCAGCCCTTCTCCCATCTTTCAAGGAACATTCTAATAGTATCCCTGCCTCCAGTCTTTCTCCCTTTCAATATTGCCATTAATATGGCAAAACAATCTTCCTGGGGAACAGGTCTCACCATACAACTCTTCTGGTCCCAGATTTCCAGTGGCTCCCCATTTAGTACAAGATGATTAAAAAATGTCGGTCTGGGATTCAAGTCCCATCTTAGTCTGGTTCAAAATTACATTTTTAGGCTTATTTCAGACTATTTCCTTTCATAACCTCTGCATTTCAGTTAAACTGGACTAAAAACTTTTTCCTCTAACTAGCCAAAACACCTCTCACCTCTGGGCATTGGCACATCCTATCCCCCATGCCAGGAACACATTTCCCTCAAAGAATCTTCCTTCGGGGTGATTCCTTGCCTTGGCTTTTTAGTGGCTAGTGCTAGTATACTTCTCCTTAATTCCTGCAGTAGTCCCTATTTTTGTCTTGTGCCTTTTGTTATCTGTGTAAACACTGTATAACTCACTAGAACTTTAGCTCTTTGAGCTTATGATATCTGTAAAGTGCTTAGCACACAGTAGGCACTATATAAATACCAATTCCCTCCTCATCTCTTGAAGCCAGGGATTGCTCAGTTTTTATCTCTGTATGACCCATTGTTACTGACCTGTTCTCTCTAGTCTATGGCTAATCCCTTTGATATATTGGTAGAGAACCAGTCTGATGTGATGGAAAGAGCAGCCTTGGTATCCAGAAAGATGAAGATTCAACTCCCTCCTATGACACATCCTAGCTGTGTGATGCTGGCTGAGCCATTGAAACTCTCAGTACTCTAGGCAACTCTTCTAAGACAGCCAAGCACAGGAAAGTGCTGACCTACACTGGTGGAAGGAATTTCCTCATCTGGGAATTTCTCATATCATGAACATCATTAGTTCCCTATTCCTTCCCTTTTCTTTGATATGCATACTCATGTAATTTATTTGTCTAAATAAATTGCAAAAAGAAACAAAACCTCAATCCTAGTGGCATAAAATTCTTCCTTTTTTTAAACCCTTACCTTCCATCTTAGAATTAATACTATGTATTGGTTCAAGGCAGAAGAGTGATAAGGGCTAGGCAATAGGAGTTAAGTGACTTGCCCAGGGTCATAGAGCTGGGAAGTGTCTGAGGCCATATTTGAACCCAGGGCCTCCCATCTCTGGCCCTGGCTCTCAATTCACTGAGTTACCCAGCTGTCCCCCAAAATTCTTCTTTTAACACAGAAAGTCTTGATTTTCTGAAAACAAGCATCAATTTTGAATAGATATTTTTAAGTAAAGAACAAAAACAAAAAAAAATGATCACTGCATCATCCAAGCTGGTGACTAATATTGGAAGGGTTTTGTCTTTGAGTTTTTTTCCCCTCAATGGAAAATATTAACTGATGATGTCATAAGGGCTTCAATTTCAAAGTTGTTTTTAATCATTAAAAAGAAAAGCAATTGATGGCCATACAAGGAGAACTAATTATGTAAGAATGCACTGAATTGATTCCACAACTATTTCTATCCACCTAAATGTATAACAAAGTAATGAGAAATCAAACTGGCAAAAGGAAATACTAAATGTCCTAAGATAAGGAAGAAAATAGGGGAAAGATGTTTGCTTTCCTTTTCAGCATCCTTAATTAGAATAACAATCATAGCTCACATTAATAGAGTGCTTTACAGTTTTCTAAATCCTTTCCTCCCAACAACCATGGAAAGTGGGTGGTAGAATTCTTATGATTCCCATTTTGGGGATGAACAAGTGGGAGGAAGGTTAAGCCACTTGACCAATGTTACAGGGCTAAGTGGGTCAATCCAAGAAGCATTTGTTAAGTACCTTCTATCTGTGAGATGATGGAGACATCAAAACAAAACAAAAATCCAATCCCTGGTCTTAAGGAACTTCTATCCAAAAGCTGAGATTCTAATGCGGGCTTCTTGCCTTTAGTTTTCCTTCCACCTTGCCAACTATCAAAGCTATGACAGACTGCATTTTCTACCTCTTAATAATAATCCCCTTCATTTCCACAGAGTTTTATTCCTTTCAAAGTACAAATCCAATCCTTGGGTTTATAAAGACACTGTAGAGTTTGGAAAGTTACTAAAGAGTCAATTATTTTTTACTTCGTGCCTTGACATAAGGCTTTCCCCTTGAGATATGTGTTTGACTCATGTCTAAGCCACTATAATAGAAAAAGGAAAAGGTCAGTAAGTTCCCACACACACAAAAAAAATAATAAACTTAACACTGCTTTAAATATAGGAGAAGCTTAATTCAACATGGCAAAAGATGCATCAAGGACGTAACACACAAAGGGCTCACATCTGAGCCTTTAAATAATCTAAACTATTCTCCCTCTCTTGTGGGTAGCTACATAGTATAGTGGATAGAGAGCATCAGACCTGGAATCAGGAAGCCCTGAATTCAAATTCACCTTCAGACACATTAGCTGTGTAAAGATTAAAATTTAGGGGAGACTGAGGCAGGTAGAAATTAGTTTCTCTCTGCAAGGAGTATTATATTTTAAGAGGTTAATTAAAGGTTGAGAATTAAAGAATATACAAGTAAGAAAAAACACGTGCCTAGGCCAGAGTGGCCTAGACAAGACCTCACCTACATTATGGAAAGAGCCACGTCTGCCCCCAAAAGGAAGTCCAAAAAAGAGAGACTCAAAAGCCTTTGCAATCAGCTTAAGTACCTTCTCATCTCTCCCACCTCAGAATTCCGTGAGATTACAAAGCATTTTGGGGAAGTGGAGCAAGGACTTGTGGGGATTGAAGTCCAGAGTTCAAATCTCAATTTTACAGCTGTGTGACTCCAAGTAAGTCACGACTCTGTTTGCCTCCATTTTCTCACCTTTAAAATGAGCTGTAGAAGGAAATTTGAACTACTCCAGTGTCTTTGTCCCCCCCCCCCCAAAAAAAAACAAACAACACTAAAAGGGTCGGGAGGAACTGGACATAATTGAATAACTGAAACTACAAATCATATTAGAGGCAGTTAGGTTGCACAGTGGTTAGAGTGCCAGAACTGGAGTCAGGAAGATTCATCTTCCTGAGTTCAAATCTGGTCTCAGACATTTACTAGTGTGAACCCAGGCAAATCACTTAACTTGTTTGCCTCAGTTTTCTCACCTATAAAATAAGCTGGGGAAGGAAATGGCAAACCATTTTATTATCTTTGCCAAGAAAACCTCAAATGGGGTCACAAAATGTCAGACAAAATTGAACAACAACTATTTTCCCTTTCTTTCCCCATCCCCAGAGACCTCTGTAGATACAACTAGGTTCTACATCTCAAGAAGGATGACTTCAAATTCACACTATTCAAAATTATAATTATGAATAGCTCTGACAGCATCCTTAACTTGTTCTATGACCATGGGAAAATCATTTCTCCATCTTAAACCTAGATATTTCACATGTAAAATGAGGAAGTAGAACTAAATGATCTCTGTAGCCCTAAAATTACTTCATCACTATGATTTTTCTTTCTAGAATTTTATTGCTGCGCCCATCCAGTGGGTCATAACCCATCCATGATTTCTTATCTTCTATGAGTCTCATTTGTGTTTTCCCATAAATTCACAGAGGGTTCCCCAATTAATACGTGTTCTCTAGCTATTTTGGCATGCAGCTTGTCCATCTGTTTTTCCTAACTCTTCCCACATGTCCAGCCACCTCTTTTTCTGATCGTATGAATTTCTGATGCCTTTTATGCCAACTTTTCCCTACTAATAGGTTGTAATCAAGTTGTACTGCTTTAAATCTCTCCATTCCCCTTTGAATAACCTTCGAGTTTAATTTTTCAGAGAGTATGGTATTCAATGACCCATAATTATACCACATCTTCAGAGGAATGTTGTTGCTTTAAAAAGTGGATTGATTATTTTAGAGTTAATATGACATAGTGGATAAGACCCGAGTTTAGGTCCATGAGAAATACCAAATATGGCATGTGACAGAGGCTGGTACTAAAGAAAAAGTGCCAAGCTGAAGAGTGTGAAATTGATAACCTCAACGGGGGAGGGACCCCAAGGGATTGGAATCGGGAGGAGGAGAAGACTCTGGCTGGTAGAGAAGTTGGTCGTCCTCAGTCTTGAGAAGTAGAAGGGAGAGGGTGAAGAAAGAGACTTTCTCCTGAGGGTTACCCACTTTTCCTACTGGTGACTGGAAATCCTTTCCCCCCAACATTCCCCAATTGAGAATTCCCAAAGAGAAACCTGAGCAGACTTTACCTCATTTCCTGTTGCCCAGGGATGAGTCAACCTGACTTTCTCTCAGGTGGCTCAGGCTGCCAGGGCCTGAGTTTCCCCTAAACTAGAGGAGGGAGGGGAAAGGGTTTAGATAGGTACAGGGACCCCCCTTTCCCCTCTTTCCTTTCCCATTCTTCCCTGTTATTCCTTTTGCATTACCTGATTGAGTTGACATTAAAAGTTATCTGTTCCCCAAGCTGAGTATGAGTGAATGGATCAAGGGGAGACCTTTTGGTCTTGAGTAGTGGAGGGAAGACAAGAGGGACAAGAGCGAATTGGGGAGAGCAGCTTTAGCTAATAAGGGAAGGCAGAAGGGGAAAAATCTTCAAAGCCCCTCTCCTCTCTCTGAGCCAACTCTAAACATTAGCTATCTCCCCTAAACCCTGCTTTGACAAGGGGGTCTCCAATATTTCCCCCTCTCAATAATGAAAGGCCAAACCCCTCAGGGTTACAACTTAGCCATCCTCTTTATAATACAGGTATATCCATAGATAGATGAGTCACCCTCAATTTGAGGTCTTACATCTCAAACATATATATTAACTGGATATCATTTAGACACTTTAAACTCAATATGCCTCAAACCAAACTTATTATCTCCTCCCCACCTCAAAAAAAAAGTTTGTATTCCTGTCTTTCTTAATACCATGAAGGGCACCACCATTTTCCCAGTCATACAAGCTAGCAACCTGGTTTTGCTCCTCAGAACCTCACCCAGCCCCATATCTAAACATTTAATGGGTCCTGTCATTTTTATTTTTGTAATATACATGTCTGTGTGTATGTCTGTGTGTACCTTCTCTTTCCTGACCACTCTGGTGCAGATCCTCATCACATCATCCTAGAATATGGCCCTAGGCTACTGGTAGGTCTCTCTGACTCACTATTCTCTCTATTCCAATTCATCCTCCAATCAGATGTCAAATTGATCTTCCTTAAGTACAGGTCTGATCACATCATTGCCACCCACCACATCCCTTTGCCCCATTCAATAAACCCCAATGGATTCCTGTTGTTATTCAGTCATTATGTTGTTATTTAGTCATTTTTCAGTTTTGCCTGATTCTTTGTGACTCAATTTGGGGTTTTCTTGAAAGATCCTGGAATGGTTTTCCATTTCTTTCTCTAGTTCATTTAACAGGTGAAGAAAAGGAAGCAAACCAAATTAAGTGATTTGCCCAGGGTCACACAGCTAGTAAGTTTTTGAAGCTGGATATGAACTCATAAGTATGAGTTTTCCTATTTTGGGCCCAATATTCTATCTACTGTGCCACCCAATAGCTCCCAATCTCTAATAATTCCAGAAACAAATTTAAAATTTCTCTATTTGACATTTTTTTTTAATCCTTACCTTCCATCTTAGAATCAATCCTGTGTATTTGGTTCCACGGAAAAAGAGCAATTAAGGGCAAAGCAATTGTGGAAAAGTGTTTTGGCCAGGGTCACACAACTAGCAAATGTCTGAGGTCAGATTTGAACCCAGTATCTCCCATCTCCAGGCCTACCATTTGGCCTTAATAGTCCTAATATGATTCCTTCCTTCCTTTTCATCCTTGTTACATCTTATTCCCTTCCATGCATTCTAGGATCCTTACTGTTCGCCCATAGAACACTTCATCTCTTGACCAGCTTTCACTAGCTGTCCCTTGTGCCTAGAATGCTCTTTATTCATCTCTGACTCTTCACTTTCTTTCTTAGCTTCCTTCATGTCTCATTTAGAATCCTCCCATCTGTAAGAAGTCTTTCCTCATCCTCTTTATCTTAGTGCCTTCCCTCTGAGATTCCACTCCCTCCCCCAACATATTATCTTGCACATATCTTATTTGTAAATAGTTTTTTTTTGTATGCTCTCTCTTCTTTATTAGACTATGAACTCCTTGAAAGGAAAGACTGCTCTTTGTCCTTCCTTATATTCTCATTGTTTAACACTGTTCTTGGTACCTAGTAGGTATTTCATAAATGCTAGTTGACTAGACCTTTCTTGATTTAATTTCTTAGTATCCCAGGCAACTATCCAAGACCAGATTTGCATCAATGGAGAAAATGTCCATAGTGGGGAACTAGAATTCTGGAAATTCTTTCCTTTTGTGATCAAAAATCTGATTTAATAATCCTTCATGGGCAGCCAGATGGCAAAGTGAAAAAAAGTGCCAGGCTAAAAGTCATGAAGGTTCATTGTTC
Source organism: Monodelphis domestica (assembly GCF_027887165.1). NCBI lineage: Eukaryota > Metazoa > Chordata > Mammalia > Didelphimorphia > Didelphidae > Monodelphis > Monodelphis domestica. Next base: position 37,813,720 of record NC_077233.1, on the reverse strand, counting down.
TGGGTTCAAATTTAGCCCCAGATACTCACTAGCTCTGTGACCATGGGGAAGTAAGTCATTTGATCCCATGTGCCTCAGTTTCCTCATTTATAAAATGAACTGAAGAAGGATGTTACAAACTATTCTACTGTCTTTGCTATGAAAACCCCCAATGGGGTCATGAATTGTCAAACACAACTAAAATGAATGAACAACTCCTAAGTATGCCCTTCTAACCACTTTATCTTAGTACTTCTGGAAACAAATACCAGATCAATCAGAGATCCTGTGGTGATAGTGATTCTAGTCACAATAACTAAAACTATATGCCAGCTTTCTGTTTCAGTCAAGTCCCACTGTAGCTGACTTTTGCCTGAAGTGTCTTAATCCTTATTTTATAGGATTAAGTAGCCTAATAGGCCTTCAATAAGACACCTTATCCCACATGTTGCCCAATTGAAGGACAACAAGCAATTTGGTCTTTGTTATGATCAAAGTTGAGGGTTAAAGGCAAATTCACAATTACATTTCCAAAGGAAAACAGACTCAAATTCTTTTGTACTTCTCTGAGATGGGCGGGCAGGGGAAATTAAAGGGAGTGAGATGCTGGCTGCACAGAAGGCATTGATTAGAGGATTATTTTGTTACAATTCATCGCTGTTGTATTTTGAAAGCCTATAATTATTCTTCCCAGAATGTAGAACAGAACACCAAGGGACATTTCCAATGCCATAGATTTAAATTACCAACACTGGGCTCATTTTCCCCTAAAGAGGCACCATCATGTTTCAGTTATTTAAACATTTTTAAACAGCAATAAGGATTCACATCACAGAGAGGAAGACATACTTTCATTAGGAGGCATAATGGTACATTAAGATCAGAAACTATCGAATTAGAGAGAGGCTATATGAAAAATGGATTCACTGGCATCAAGACACTTGTTCTATGGAAAGCACAAAACTAAAACTAAACACATCAGGCACGTTGAAATATTAGTCTCAAGAAGGGCAGAGGTAGCTCAGAGGACGTAGGCATAAAAGAAGGTTAGAGAAAATAGAAAATGAGTTGACCGGAAAGGAGATTCATGAATTCCTTACGGATGGCTTGATCTCAAAGAGGGCAGTGCTTTTTTAAAGGATGTGTCTTTAAAGAAAGAGTTAGAAAACCTGAATTTACTCTCCATCTATAAGTCCAAAGAGAGCACACTTTAGTGGAGAGAGAAAGCTAATCTGAGAGCCAAGAGATTTGGGTTCTAGGCTGAGCTTTGCCAGTAATTAGCTATGAGACCAAGAAGTCTCTTCAAATCATTACAACAAACATTGATCAAGGCTGATTATGTACATGGCATGGTGCCACTATGAGATTAAAAAAAAATCATTCTTGGCATTTAAGGAGCTTGAAGGGGTGTAGGAGGCAGAGAGATAAAAATTGTAAAAATGAAGCAAATACAAAAATATATGCAAATTAAATTTGGCAATAGGGAATGCATTTACAACTAGAAGCCTTAAGAAAAATCTAATGAAGGAGGTAATACTTAAGGCAAGACTTGATAAAAGGCTGAAACAGGGAAAGAGAATATTCCAGGCAAAGGGGGATATTTCTCATCCGGTAGCTAGACTAGTTGAACTCTAAGGTCTATTCCAACTACACAGTTCTGAGGTTTATCATAGGATCCTGACTAAGTCATTTCTCTTTCCTTAACTCAAAGGTAAAATGTTGCCTTGAAGACCTTATGACAACTCTTAGCCTTTCTTATGTCCCCAGAACCTGCATTAATTGCATGTTTTATCCATACCTTCACTTCGATCAGTCAGTATAAATCCTTCACAGGAAGCCTTCCTAATATACTAGGATTTCCTAGAAGAAATACCTTTTTATAGGCATTTTAACATTACGTCCACACCAGCACAAGCCAAGAACTATCCATTAGTTCTCTTTCATTCTTGGTATATGGCAGGGCTTCCCCCTTTCCCATTCATTCATCTCTTTGAGGATATCCTTTAGCCATTGTTGGTAATATGCCATCTCCTGCCATATTTTCCTAAGAGTTCCATGGAATAAGAAAACATAACTGGGGCTGTATTTGTACTATTAAAAGGAGTGCCCACATTGGTGAGACCACAGGTAGTCCCTATGCCCATCAATACCTCAAGTCTCTGTGATTACATAAATAAAGGAACGGATTGCATGGAGGTAGAATGCAACTAGTCTAGAGGAGATAGCTTTAACAGTTCCTTGGGGGCACCATCAGATTACAAGACTTGCCTTTGTTCACACAGCTGGTATGGATTAGAGACAGAATTTTAAAACCGATCTCCCTGATTGCAAGACAAACCCTTTACCTATTATGTATGCCTGTCTCTCCAGATAACTATATAATACACAAATGCCTCTATAAGGAGAAGTAGCATGCGATAGTGCTAGCCTTGAAGTCAGAAAGAACTGAGTTCAATCCCAAAGCTGACATATTCTGGCCATGTGACCTTAAGGAAGTTATTTCTCCTCTCGGTGTCCCTACCTGGGCACCTCTCAAAGACTATAAGTTGAAGAGAAGAAGGGAAAGATTAAGCTTTTATAAAATGCCTACTATGAGTCAGACACTGTGCTAAACCCTTTAGAAATATCTAAATTAAGAGAAGGTACATTGGCAAAAGTTTCTAACTAGGAGTTTGAGATGCTGTTGAAATCACAGCTTATCCTCAGACTATAACTATGAAGATATGGAGGGGGAGTGAGGAGGGAAAGAGAAAGGAGGGGAGATTGGATGGATGGATAGATAGAGAGAGAGATAGACAAATAGACAGAGAGAGAGAGAGATGATAGATACACACACAGGTGGGACAGATGGATGGATGAATAGATAGATGATAGATAGACAGATACATACATACATGGATGTATGGATGAATGGATTGATGGATAGCTAGGTAGATGGATGGATGGATAGATAGATAGATAGATAGATAGATAGATAGATAGATAGATAGATAGAAAGATAGATGGACAGATACACACATATATACAATGGATGGATGGATAGATAGATAGATAGATAGATACATAGATAGATGCATAGATACATAGGTGCGTAGAAAAATAGATAGATGATAGATACACACACAGACACCACACAAGTGCATGCACAGATGAATGGATGGATAGATAGATAGATGGATAGATGATAGATAGATACAAACATACACATACACACAAAGACACCATATAGGTGGATGTACAGATGGATGGATGGATAGATAGATGGATAGATTGATAGATAGGTAGATGATAGACAGATACATACATACATAAATGGATGGATAGATGAATGGATTGATGGATAGAGAGATAGAGAGATAGATAGATAGAGAGAGACATAGATAGATGGATAGATGGATAGATAGACAGATAGATAGATAGATGGATGGATGGATAGATAGATAGATAGATAGATAGATAGATAGATAGATAGATAGATAGATATACATGGATGGATAAATGGATGGATAGATAGATAGACCATCAGACGGACAGATAAACACATACATAGATGGAAGGATGGATGGATGGATGGATGGATGAGCAGATAGATATAGATAATATGGATATGGATATATAAACATAAATAATATCTATTTAGACATAGATATATAGTTACAGATACCCAAAAAGTAAATTCTCTTTCTATATAGGGAATATATGCCACCTGAAAGTGGCCCTTCTGGCTCTCCTACACTATTTTTACTAGTCCATATAAAACAATTAGAGCAGAATCAACCTTGGAATAAGAAAGGCTAAAAGCTTCAAATGCTGCCTCTTACATATACTGACTGTAAGATCCTGGGAAATTACTTGGCCTGTAGAATGGTGAATACAATAATACTGTCTTTCAGGCTTATGGTGATATTAAATAAATAATGAATTTGAAATGCTTTGTAAATGGATAGACAGTTACCATGACAATAGAATAGAAGCTCCCTAAGAGCAGCTGCTATTTCATATTTGTCTTTTTCTATACTCTGCTGTGTCTCAATGCCTGACACAAAGTAGATGCTTAAAGAGTTTTTATTGAGCTGAATTGAATTAAATTAGAATGGAAAATAAACACAATAAATGCTTGTTGACTGCCTGATTGCATCTTAAGAATTGAAAAATTAATCCTAAATTATACTAAAAGAAAACTCCATCCAAAAAGTCTTTAATATGAAGAGCTAATATAAAGAGCATAGCAGCTGATGCTGTTCTTATTTGAAATGAATGGAACAAAAGCTACCTTAGGCTGCTCTATTAATAAGTGCCTTGCTCTCGAATATATCATTTCCGATATCTGCAATGATGGGATGATTACATGCATTTTCTTTTAACTTTAATTGTAGGGCAAGATCTTCCTGAAGTTTGCTATCTTATAACTCCCACCCAGGTAAACAAAGTTGCAGTCGCCAACTGTCTAGCCATCAATCTTCATCCTAAACCCAAAAGGAATAAACATCTTAAAACAATGGGCTGGCATTTGCCTGTCATGTATGAAAAGCAGCCAACTGTTGCAAAGTAATTTGTGCCCAGTGGGTCAAGGCCACTGCTGGCAATTTCAAATGTTTTAAAAACAGTGGGACAGCAATCAGATCAATAAATCAATCAATCAATCAGAAGAATTAACATGGCCTTTATTCTGCCTGGATGCCCAAAGTGCTTTACACTACTGAATAGGTCTTTTGGAAGGCCAAATTCAAAAATCACTTCTTTGATTAACAAGGATTTTATTCCCGGTAGGGCCTTAGAAAGGGACTAATGTCAGAGCGGAAGGAAAAAAATGTAAGAATTTAAATAGAGAAGTTCTTGCCACATGAAAGAAATTCTCTGGCTATTGTTCAGAGAAATATAGTATTTATGGAATAATGACAAAAGACAGGTTATTAAAAATTATTGTCCAGAATGAAAATAAGAGCCCCCTTTTTTAAAAATCATTGTCATCACTATAAAGCCCAAGACAGTATTTCTGCAACTCCTGCTAACAGATATTAAATCTAGACAATGGAAAGGGTAGCTTAAATTCAATTCATATAGCACTAATCATACTAGAAATCAAAAGCTATTCCAGCCATATAGGCTTGCTTGTTGTTTCTCCTCCGTGACATCCTCTCTTTTGTTTCTGGGCCTTTGTATAGGCTCTGCCCCATGCCAGCAATGCTCTCCCTCTTTATCTTCACCTCTAGGAAATCCCTTGTTCTTTCACAGGTTCACCTCAGGTACTCCTTCCTATATTAGAACCTTCCTGTCCTGCTGAGCCTAGGGCTCTCCTCCTAAAATTTCTCATTATTTGCTGTTTTTTTCTTACCTGTACATAGTTTTAATCCCCCATTATAATGGAGCTTCTTGAATTAAGGGACTGTTTTATTTTGATATTCTCAGGACCTAACATATGAAGTGCTTGTTGAATTTATAAACCATTTTATGCCACCTCAACAAAGACTTAGGAATACCAAAGTCAAGTACGAGAAAACATGGCGCTCACCACAAGACCATAAAGTAAACCAGCAAGATAGAACAGTGGCTAGAGCTCTGGACCTAGGGTCAGGAAGATTTGAGTTCAAATGTGGTCCAAATTGTTATCTGTGTGACCCTGGACAAGTCACTAACCCATTGTCATCCTCAGTTCTCAATTGTAAAATTAGGATAATAAGATAATATTTGAAAAGTGCTTGGCACAATGCCTGGCACATATTTAGTAGATACTTCATTAGTGATTATTTCTTTCCTTTACAGAGAATAGATACTAAATGAAGGATAATCTGGGGGAAAAATGATGGAAAAGAGTCTACTTGACACCTCTACCTCACTTCTACATCAGTAAAACCTGATGCCTTTTTCTAGGAATCTTATCTAGGTTTAACAAGATCAAGCATCAAAGGAAAGCTAGACTTGGGGGCTGGTCCAAAGGCCCCCTGGAGAACTGCAGGCTGGTTGATATTCAAAGTCCCTGCCAAGGGGAAAGGGATTTGGGGCAGTTACTGCAGGTGTTATTTAGTAGAGAGGCTTGGCTTCTCTCTCAGGGGTTTTGGAGGGTTCCTGGGATTTCTTTCTTTAGCAGGTCAAGTAAGCTTTTTGCATTCCTTACTGGCCCTGACTAATTGTCATTGGAATTCAAAAGAACTATGAGATAGGTCTCTTGGGGAATCTAAGCACAAAATAGCACTAGAACAATCTAATAAAACAACTTTCTCTCCTCTCTTCTCCTCTCCTCTCTTTTCCTCTCCTCCCCTCTCCTCTTCTCCCCTCCCCTCTCCTCTCTTTTCTTCCTTCCTCCTCTCTTTTCTTCCTTCCTTCCTTCCTTCCTTCCTTCCTTCCTTCCTTCCTTCCTTCCTTCCTTCCTTCCTTCCTTCCTTCCTTCCTTCCTTTCTTTCTTTCTTTCTTTCTTTCTTTCTTTCTTTCTTTTCTTTCTTTCTTTCTTCCTTCCTTCCTTCCTTTTTTCTTTCTTTCCTTCCTTCCTTCCTTCCTTCCTTCCTTCCTTCCTTCCTTCCTTCCTTCCTTCCTTCCTTCCTTTCTTCCTTCCTTTTTTCTTTCCTTCTTTCCTCTCTCCCTCCTTCCTTTCTCTCTCTCTCTCTCTCTCTCTCTCTCTCTCTCTCTCTCTCTCTCTCTCTCTCTCTCTCTCTCTCTCTCTCTCTCTCTCTCTCCTCCCTCTCTCTCTGACTCTCTCTGATTCTCTCTGTCTCTGTCTCTGTCTCTCTGTCTCTCTGTCTTTCTCTCTCTCTCTCTCTCTCTCTCTCTCTCTCTATTTCTCTCTATTTCTGCTCATTTCATACTCCCCTCAATCAAACACACATTCACCCTTTCAAACAGGCACCCAGGAGGAAAAAAAATCAGAGGACTTTGTGACACATTAGACCTGCCAAATAGCACAGCACTGCCTATGATTTTAACAATAATTCAGAGAAAAGAAGGCTCCATCTTGTCAGAAAAGGCCTCTTAGAGGAAATGATACCTGAGCCCACAGGGTTTGGAAGATAAGTAAAGTTTGGATGAGTGAAGAATAGAGGGGAGAGGCAGCAAAGATGTTCCAGACAAGGGAAACAAGAAGACACTGACTTTCTTTCATGTCAGAAAAGTAAACTCAATTTCCTCATCCTCTTCATTGCAATAAACATTCACCAGAGTTTAAAATTTTGTTTCTCACCATGTTAGCACTCTCCATTGGGTTACTTACTGCTCCACAAAGATGTGATAAAGCTTCTGGTCCATTTAAAACTCTAATCTCAGGATTGGGGTTCTGGACTCTACTGTTTCTTTTTGTGGCCCTCTTTCTTCAAAGTCTAAACTTTTCCTGGTGATTGGTTTTGTTAAGTAATAATCAATCAATAGGGGAATATTTACTAAGCGCCTTCTATGTGTGGGCTAAGTGCTAAAGATAAGGGTGAAAGATAATTATTGGCCTCAAGGAACTTAGTCTAATAGAAGAAAACAACACATATAAAAAGACTGAAAAAGGAGAGGGCAGAAGGCACGCAGCAGGGACAAAGTAAAGAAGTCAGGCAGAGAAAGTTGGGTAGTCAAATAAGAAATGAGGATATGTTGGAACTTGGATTCTCTCCTAAAATGGCAGTTTGGCGTTTGTGTACCTACTCTTTAAAAGCAGAGAGACAGAAGGTAATTGGATTCCTAAAGCCAATAAGATGTTTCAGGATAAAGAAGTTATCCTAATAAATGAGCTTCCTGGAGTATGATGGTAAAGCCAACCAGTCCCAAAGTAGCTGTGCTTTACATATGACTTTCTCTTTTTGTGCCCCCTGGATGTTGGTTGAAAATTTATTTATTCAACTCATGATGCTAGGTACAAATAGAAATTGTTTAAGAATACAGCCATTCATTCAAAACTCTTATATGAAGTGAAAAACTGAAGCTACAAGATTATCGGAGGGAGGGAGGGAGGGAGAGAGGGAGGAAAGGAGGGAGGGAGGGGAGGGAAGGAGGGAGGGAGGAAGGAAGGAAGGAAGGAAGGAAGGAAGGAAGGAAGGAAGGAAGGAAGGAAGGAAGGAAGGAAGGAAGGAAGGAAGGAAGGAAGGAAGGAAGGAAGGAAGGAAGAAGGAGGGAAGGAAGGAAGGAAGGAAGGAAGGAAGGAAGGAAGGAAGGAAGGAAGGAAGGAAGGAAGGAAGGAAGGAAGGAAGGAAGGAAGGAAGGAAGGAAGGAAGGAAGGAAGGAAGGAAGGAAGGAAGGAAGGAAGGAAGGAAGGAAGGAAGGAAATTATTAGGCACTGTGCTAAACTGGGAATACAAATACAAGCAAAAAAAAAGTTCCTGTTTTCAAGGACCTTATATTTTGGGGGAAGACAACACAAAAGAGGAAGCCATGGGGTGGAATAAGGGAGAGATGAAGGGAGGGAAAGTCCTATGAAGATGGACCAACAGTGTCACCAGAAAGAAATGAAGGCCTTTTAGTTAGCCTCTTTTTTTCCAAAAAATCTTTTTGACTTAAAAGCTGATAAAGAGTCTAAAACATCAAGTTCAGCTCAAAGACAACTTGGTTTCAACCTTGTGATTCAATTAATCCCTTCAATCTACCTCCCTTTCTATCTATTCAAGCCTTGTTCTAGGCCTACTCACTTCCCATGTTTATCGAATATTTTGAATTAGTTTTCAGAACACATTCTCACGGGCTTCAAACACATCTCTTCTTTCTGCCATGGCCACATTTGAAGAGCCCTCTAAACTAATAGCAGCCCAGTATTGTGCTGTGTGTTGGGTAGTCTCTGGAGAACCACAGGTAAAGAAATTAGCTTTTTGTTCTTATACCAAAAAGAATACCCTGTTTGCTACACCATTCTTCCCACTTGGGTTGAGGGGATATTTTCCTAGTTGATGATATCCTACAGCAGAAAATGTAATGCACTTAAACTGTCAACTTTATGCTCGCCATTTATTTGATTAAATTGCACAATCCTCTTTTTATACAAAAATAAGTGACAGTTTTTTATCACCAGCAAGGTTTGCATTGATATTCGGGGGCACTAAGGGTTGGTTGGGTTTTTTTTAAGCATGTTTTTAACTCTTGCCTGAAAATTGTTCCATTTATATTTAATTTTTGTTTAGCTTGGTGACTGGAAGGGACATTAAAAGACATGGTAATGCTGTTTTCCTTTAAAAAAAAAACAAATAAAAGAAACTCATTCTAATCACAAAGACACAGAAATGCAGTTAGGAAGGCCTTTTCTTTATCAAAGCAACCTGGAAAGTCATTGCTTATTGGACAATTATGTTGGGGTTCTTTGTAGGCAACACTAGAGTGAACAAACTCACAACTGCTTGGGAAATTCAATCCCATTATCTCTCACTGACAGACAGTAAGAACTATAATAAACCAAAGATACTCCAGCTCAAAAAGATAAAGAGGTTGTCAACTAGAAGTGAAATCTTGTCTTCAATAAAGTTATTATTTCCTATGTATTAATATAAGTCCAAGTTAATAACACAATACAATACACGATACATACTGATTTACCATTCCTGATCCACCATTTAATTAAGGTTTTTCATTTGCATATCTTCCTCTTTTTTTTGCCCTTATTGTTGTCATGCCCTTGTAAGCAGCTGAGCCCTGTGCCTAGAATGGTTTCCTTCTTCATCTACACTCCATAGAATAATAAGTTCAAATGCTACCTCTTGGAAATCTATCCTGGCTACGATAACTGCTAATAACTTCCCCTCTCAGGTTATCTTCTATGTATTTGACTATTTGTGTCCCCATTGACTCCCTGTTGGAATGTGAGCTCACTGAGGGCAGGAATTCCATCACTTTCTTCCCTGTGTGGTGTTTGGCACAGAGGAAATTGAAGGATTAGGGCAGCTAGTGGTTAACTGTGAGAATTTGAGTGAATCACACTGATTCCACCTTGTGACCCAATTCTAGAACTAGTCCATTTCCCTTCCTATTCCATTATGGATTTAGTCCAATTTCTGTCATGAAAAGACTTTATTCAATTGTGGGAATTAGGAGAAAACCTAATTATATTGTTTGAACCTAGCCCTATGTGTAATTAGAATCTGTTACCCTAAAAAATCTATGATTCCCAGCACCCCACTCTCTACAAGTTCTGTGGAGTTCTGTCTCTCCCTCTCTTCTCTTCCTGTGGTAGCAGCTGTAGATGCGGGATTTTTGAGCAGGGAGAAAAACTTCTATTTTTTCAGATAATAAACTTTATAAAATTAATACTTGAAGTATTGAACATTAATTTAAATCTTACACCTACATGACTGGGAAACTCAACCTCTTCTATCTGCTACTTAGAGACCCTTTCCTAAGGTCTTATTTATGGTCATCCAAACAAATCCTAAGATTGACGCAAAGAGTTTTCTCCCAATTTTATATCTTGGGCAATCCATATTTCTTATCTAAAATCTGATTTAATCAGGTTTTTTTTCCCCATGTTCCATTGATTGTTCACAGACACTTGTAGGGAATGGGACTCCTCTTTTTCTGTCTCCAGGGAACTGCATATGTTCACTCTTCCCTTCCTAGCATGGAAAGTGCATAATCTTTTCTCCAGTTTGTAAAGATTTTTACAAGTTTGAAATCAGATTATCTAATGTTGTTTTGCTTCCTTTTGCTTAATTGTTTTATCAGATTAATTTTTTAATGAATAAAAATCTGTCTCTTCCTGTATTTGATATCCATTTTAGAGCTGAAGAAGGGCTTGGTCCAAATTTATTAGGCCATTGGCTTGCGTTGCTTAATGAATCAATAAACTCAGAAACTCAAACTTTTGTTTCTTCAGTCATTTCTCATAACTGTTGTTCTCTGATCATAATATTGTGAGGAAGCAGCTAGGTGGCTTAGTGCTTAGACTTTTGTGCCTGGAGTTGGGAAGACCTGAAGTCAAATTCAGCAGTAGACTTACTAGCTGTGTAACTCTGGGCAAGTCTCTTAACTTCTATTTTCCTTAATCTACTGAAGAAGTAAAAGGCAAATTGCTCTAGTATCTTTGCCAAGAAAATTTCATGGACAGTAGAGTCATCATTTATGAGGTATATAATAGAATAAGCAGAAGGTCAACCTAGAGTTTATCTGCTTATTTTTAGAAATATATATATTGATAACCTAATTTCAATATAATTGATTTCTTTTGTAATCCTATTATTTTGTTTTATGCATTTGAATAAAAAGCATTTTTTTCTACAAAAGTTTCATAGGAGCTTTTACTCAAATGTCAAAGGGTACAAGACAAAATGTGACACATTGTTGCTTTAAAAGATTCTTTTTCAAGAATAAGTTGGACTAGATGACCTTCAAGCATCCTTCCAAATTTGAGATTTATTTCGTGATTAGCTAGAATGCTCATTTTTATTACCTCCATTTTATGAGGTTTGTATATACATATATGTATTTATGTGTGCTTATTTATTTCTAACATCCATTTATTTTGGGTTCCAAATTGTTTTCCTTCCACCAGCCTCTCATCATTGCAAAAATATGCTATGTGATACCCATGTAATGAATTTACATGATTATATTTATTATATAATGAACACTCAGAACTAGGAATTCATATCACTCTTAATAAGATCTGTCCATTTTTGGCCCCAGATACCTTTTAATCCATCCCTTCCTTTCCATTCTTACTACCACCATCTTGGTTCAGGTCCTTTTTATTTCTTGCACAGGTCATTTCAAAAGACTCTTAACTATCCTCCCTGACTTCATTCACTAAGATTCATTACACTCACTACCATCAGATCAATATTCCAATATGCAAAATTTTCCAGACGAGGTTTCTAATATGAAATTCTATAGCTTTCACTAGTTTCCCATTGGCTACTGTTTAAAGTCAACTCAATGTTCAATAAGCTGGAAAACAAACTCAGTAATCCAGAACCTATGGTGACTCAAGGCTTTCCACAATTTGGCTCAAATCTTTATTCTTATATTTCTTTCATAATGTTATTCTCCTTTATACAACCTAGACTTTAGTCAACATATAATTGTCACCATTCCCCATGCCTTTCTTTGTACACTTCTCTGTAGTAAGAATGCCCTATCTCCAACTGAATGATGATATAGTTGAAAATGGTGGATTTGGAGTTAGAAGACCTGGGTTCAAAATCTAGGTGTTATTTGCTACTATATGACATTTAGCAAGTTACTCCCCACCCCATATGCATTTTTTCCATGTATAAAATAAGCTTTGTAATAGTTTAATGCTAACATCCTTTCTTGCCTAGATAATAGGATTGTCATTCTAGAGCTAGTAGTGAAGATCCAGCTCCTAAACCCCTTCTTTCCCCTCCTTGGCTCCCTAACCCCAGGAGTTCCTGTCACTCCCCCTCCTGACATTTTTCAGGAGCCATAATGACCCTAACACCAGTAGTTCCTGTTCAATCTGTTTAATCCCCCCACCCCAGGAATTCCTCTGCACTCCCTCTACCACAAAAGTGTATAAAAAGCCTGCAAGCCCCAGACTCAGGGCCAGCCATTTTTAGAGTGCTGAGCCCAAACTGCAGTTTGTTTAATAAACTCCCTCCTGTGTGTTACATTGTTGGTCTTGTTTTATCCTTGGGATCCATTAACCAGGCACATCAGTAGAATCCCCCAAAGTCCATCTAGACCAATCCATTGATTTTGCAGATGAAGAAACTAAAGCTCAAGGAAGTACCCAATATCATACATATAAAGATATCAGAGGCAAGATTTGAACCCAAGTCCTCTCAATTCAGATCCAGTGCTCATGTGTGCTGCCATGAAATCCAATATTTCTAGGATATTTCAAAGCCTTATTCTAATGCTTTATTTTATTTATTTTTATTTTACTTTATTCCAATAGAATAAATTCTAATGTATTATGTGAAGTCTTAACTGACCCTACCCCATCCCAATCCAGTACAGAGTCTCTCCTGTTGACTCTCCTAACACTTAACCCCTCTCTTAGAAGCTACCACATTCTGTGATGAACTTGAAACTGGTATCTGTCTTATTTTTGTCACCAGACTGTGAGTTCCCTGAGGATGAAAGTTAGCTTTTATTTCATGAGCAGCACCATATTTAAAACCTTAAAGATGGCAGTCCATGAAATGTTTGTTGAATCAACAAACAATGTCAACAGCCATTTATTAAACACCTACTATATATGCTAAGCTCTGTGACACAGTCTCTACCTTCAAGGAGCTCATGTTCTACCAAAGGAGATAAGATGCAAAAAATTGTACATACAAGATGGATAGATAGATAGAAACATAAAGAAAGTAAGTTCAGAGGGAAGGCACTAACAGCTCAGGAATTGAGGATAGTCATCATGCAGGAGAAGTTGACCTGAGACTCTGAGTCCAGGATATCCAGGGGCAGCCCACTCCAGACACTGGGGCCAGCCAGTGAAAAATCAGGGAGCCAGAAACGATAGCATCCTGTGGGAGAAAAAGTCAGTATTGATGGATCTTTGAATGAATAACCTTCCTATTTTCCCTTACTCTATTGTACTCTGGGAACAAATCTTAAATCTTGACTTAAATATGATATAAAATTAATACAGAAATGATTTGTCAAAATGTGCTTTCTGTAGACTGCCACCACATTTGAGAAAAGAAATACCTCAATTTCCACTGTAGTTTCCTTTTCAGGATGATGCCATAAATACATAGTGGGGGTGATAGTAGGAAATTAGCTATTAAAAAATCTAAGTAATAAGAATTTCTCCTGTTTCTGGATATTTAGTACTTCTGGGTTTTTCTATCTTCTGTGGATTTTTTATGTCATCCAAAGGGATTTTATAGCTTTTTCCATTTGTATCTCCAGTTCTCTCTCAGAACATAGTAAGGGTTTAATAAATGTTTTTATAAAATTCATTCAGCCAAGGGATTCCTAAACATCAGGCATGTTTGAAATAGAAGGGCTAGGAAGTAGAGTTCACAAGTACATCTTCCTTACCTCCTCCACCATTCATTCCCACCCCTAAAAAAAGAATTCAGGCACATACATAAGAAAGAGGGACAAAATACTATAGATATGAAAATAGAACTAGAGTGGCTTCTGGGCAATTTCTGCTGCTGGGCTGGGCTTGTAACCTCCTTCAATACACTTGGATCTGCAGGTGAATGCCTTCAGGAAGTCACTCAAAGTCAATGCAAATCAAGGAAGTCTCCATAGCAACCTAAATTAACCTGGAGGCATGTATAGCTCTTGGTATATTTTAGGGCAACTTGTCTACTGCTGAGGGGCAAAGATGCTTAGATAAGATGTAACAAAGGAAGAGATCTCTCAGAAGAAGAAATTGGCTTTGGGAAGAAAGAAAGTGGGCTCCTTCCCTCAGCCCCTTCTATTGTTAATGAACTGCTTGGCAGTAATGTGGGATGGAGCCATTCAGAATTTGGGCTCACCCTTCAATTGGATTCAACCATTTTCTTTTGACTTAGACACAATAGGAAGTTGAGTAGACTTCTGAAGGGTGGATACAAGCCAAGGGAAAAGAGAAAAAGAAAGATCCCATCAGATCCATTGCTATGTTTTCCAAAAATAGATTTTATTTCCACAACTTAGCATAAGGAATAGGTCAGAGAATGTCACCAATGACCCAGCTTTTGGGTAATCATTGCATAGGACATTTTTTGGTAACTTGGGAGGACCCCTTAGATGAATCTGGATTCTAGCCCATTGGATTCTCTCCCAAACTTGTACAATTCAGTTAGGTAGGTCCCAATGAGTGTGAATGATGAATCCCTTCCCTGAAAGGTCACATTATTCAAATTTACACTCCATATTTCCATTGGGTTGGAACCATATTTTACTATATGATAAATTATTTCTTCATTATAAATACTTTTTTACTAAATTTAATAAATATATAAAGATATTTACATATAATTATGACTTCAAATAATGAGAATTTGAATGCATCAATCAATCCATATTCAATCAATCAATATTTACAAAATGCCTACTATCTGCTGGACACTTTGTTAATCACTAGAATAAAAGTAACCATTTTAGGGGATTCATATGTGGAAAAGGAAAAAGGAGTGCTAGGAAAGACCAAAGCCAGAGCTGCCTGCCTCCAAGAGCCCCAGCAAAAAAGCAACCCAGTCCTGGGGTGGGATCCACCCATTTATGCACAAACCCACTCCAGGATGTCAGAAAAGGGAACCCTGGAAGGAGTAGGGAATCCTGGGGGATGTAGTCCCTGGGGGTTCATTTTTTTAAAAACCCACACATTATTCACATGAATCAGAAGCTTATTAGCTGCAATAACAAAAGATCATAAGAGTTAACTTTTATATTGCACTTTTAAGTTTTGCAAAGATTTTTAACAAATATTATCTCACTTGATCCTCTCCAATTAGGTAAGTACTAATATCAACCCATTTTACAGGTGGGGAAAGTGAATCCATGTGTAGGTACACACAAAGCCAAAACATATCTGAGGCAGGATTTTCACTTGGATCTTCTGACTCCATGTCTAGCCCCCTAGCCACTTTGCCACCTATGTGCCTCAAGCCCAAAGTACATTTATTATTTGACACCGCCATTTATCTCCAAAATCAAATGAGGAAAATGGTAGATTTAGAGCTAGAAGGAATGTTGGAAGTCATTTAATCCAATCCACTTATATACAAGAGGGATGTGAGAATGAGAGAAATATTGCCCAAAACTTGCCCAAGGTGACACAAGGAATAAGTATCAGTCAGGATTTCAACTTAGATTCCCTGACTCCAAATCCCTCCAATACTCTTTTTCTTTTTAAAACCTTTACCTACCATCTTAGAATCAATACTGTGTATTGGTTCCAATGCAGAAGAGTGCTAAGGGTTAGTCAATGGGGGCTAAGTGACCTGCCTAAGGTCACACAGCGAGGAAGTGTCTGAGGTCACATTTGAACCCAGGACCTGTGCCTGGCTCTCAATCCAC
The DNA here is from genome assembly GCF_027887165.1 of Monodelphis domestica. Taxonomy (NCBI): domain Eukaryota; kingdom Metazoa; phylum Chordata; class Mammalia; order Didelphimorphia; family Didelphidae; genus Monodelphis; species Monodelphis domestica. The sequence goes on along the minus strand of NC_077233.1, from coordinate 37,797,865 downwards.
TGAACTACCAACCCCACCTTCCCCCTGAGTACTGTTTGCATTGTACCATACTCTCCTCTGAGGACAGGGATTTGGCCCAGGATGAAGTTTCCTATTGCCATACATACTTGCTAGAGTTGTTTGGACTGCTTTGGTCTGGGTATACACTTTAGAAATGGGATAAGATGTTTAAAATACTATGGGAATCTTAAAATATTATATGATTGTTAGTTCTTATTATCTTTTAATTAGAGATTCTAGTCTGAGAAACATGATTATAAAGGAGGGAAATACCAAAAAAAAAAGAAAGAAAAGAAAAAAGGAACTTTCTCCTTATTTCTTTCTTCATTCTTTGTTTCTTTTGGTACTTTGAATAAGAGGGGAGTCATAGTTCTATCCATGTGTAAAACACTGAAAACAAGCTTCAGGGAATTTATTAAATTGTCTTTTAATGAGAGTTACATTCCTAGATTCAAAATGCTACTAACTTTCATTTGTTTAAATAAAACTAGAATTTACTTATTTAAAATACATTTCTCTCAAACAATAATAATGAAAATAATAAAAAGATATCATTTTTCTAGGCCTCTATGAATACCAAAAACATTCCTGTTAATGGATTAAAACTACCCCTCTGAGGCTGGTATTACAGATATTATGATTCCTCTTTTAGAAATGAGTAAACTGAGACCCACAGTGGTTCTATGACTTGTCCAAGGTCATGCAACAAATAAGAAACAGAGCCAGGAATAGGTCTCTTAATACCAAATCTAATGAATTCTGCACAATGTCTTTTTTCTGATGAATCTATAACACATGTTTGTAACTCATATGATCCAGTTAATTTTGGAATAAAGGAACCTGGATATTGGTGGGGTGAGCGGTGGGGACGCAATTACATTTCTCTTAGTTTCAGAATCCATCTATGACTCTAGAAAAGCTATTGACAAAAGAATACCCCAAAAGATGGTCACCAGCTCTTGGGAAGCTTACTACACTACATCAGGAAGAAGTTTTAATAAATTACAATGAAAATCAAATATTGCAAATTCTGTACCTGGAAAATTATGGTGCCTCTTAAGTGCTGTCATTTCACAGTATCCTATGAGAAAGAATCTCCAGTGGCAATTACAGATCCCTGGGATGATGCATTTTTGCATTCTGTATTTTTTCCACTAAGAAAATTGTTGTTAGTCCCTCAGCTCTGCTGCCCTCATGCCCTATTTTTGGAATGTGGATATGCCTTGTGCTTCACTACTTCCTCCCACGTAGAGGACTTATTATTCTCCTGTTTTCTCCAGGAACCTGCAGCTTGAACAATCAAGTGTCTGATGAGAGAATCATCCTCCCAAAGCTTACCTCTGTGACTGCCACCTCCAGTAACTCATTCCTTTATCCATTTCAACTCCCATTTACAATTTATTTCTGAACTCTTCATTACCCACTCCTTTCATTCTCATTCCTTGGGATGTTTGGGGTGGTCCAAGAGGACTCAAGCCTCTGGTGGGAGGGTTTGCTGAGCCCTTTTCAGAATTGCTTTATCCAACTTTCAGCTAGAACTCCAAGAAGCTATAGAAAGCACAGAGCCCACATCCTGGTAACTGCCTTGGCAGACAGGTTAAACCAAGTTAGAGGTAACAGACAACCCTCAAACCCATTGGGGAGTTGGGGGAAGGGTGCCCACTCCAAGCCTATGAAGACTTCTCCCAGCAGATGAGCAGATGAGAACAATTTTTTTTTCCTGTAGTCATGAAGCAGTCACTGTGGACCATTTAGAACTTGGTCAGACTTCGAAGACATCAAGGCTATCCGTTGTATCCTGGGGCATCGCTAGTCATCCTGTGGACTTTGATGACTGGAAGAGGAATGAGGCTGACGACTTTGTACAGCTGTCTCACTGAAATCTAATTCAGAAACAAGTCACAACCTCACCCCATGATGTCACTGGTCCCCTTTGAAAATGAAGAACAAACAATTCTCATGCCCTAACTGCCTTCAAGTCCAACTCCATATCTACTCACTCATTCCAGCAGGCTCTCTGAAATGTCTGGTCCATACTTAACAAATATGGTTTTATTTAAAGCCTCTTCCTCTCCCCTTCCATCTGCCTGGCCAATGGAATTGTTTCTTTCACTGTTCTTTCCAATATTATCTGAGTATGAGCATAGCACCCCCAACTCACTGGTTGTTGAGGTGACAGGGGTCATAATACTCCTTTTTCCCATTGTTACTTCCATAGTCTGTCTACCACCTTCATTCAGTGCCCATTCTTTCCTTGAGTTTTTTTTCTATCCATATTGATCACCTAATATGTTTAAAAACTATATTTCACAGTAATTGGTTTCCTTTATAATTCAAAATGTTTTATGTTATGCTTTTAAAGATATTCTGAGAATGGGTCCATAGGCTTTAGCAAACTTGCAAAGGGATCTATACCACAAACAATATTGGGAATTTTTTATATCATCTAGCTCAGTGTTCTCACCTTCCACATATTTAGTTAGCATATCTATACTGATGATTCTCAGATTTCAATAGGCAGTCTGATTGTCTCTCCTGAGATCTAGTCCAGTATCACCAACTAGCTCTTTGAAATGTCAAATAGGTTGTCCCACAGACATCTCAAATTCATTATGTTCAAAACTGATCTCATTAGCTTCCCCTTCCCTCTTTGTCAAAAGAAAACAAAACCCCAAACCCTTCACTCTATTAACTTCCCTTTGCCTGTCAAGGGCACCGCTCTCTATTCCCCCCACCCCCCCCAAGAAATTGGAGTTCACAATCTTGCTTACATCCTTGATTCCTCATTCCCAGTTGGATCACACATATAATCTGTGTCCCAAGTGTGGTCATTTCCATCCTGGGAACATTCTTACATCCCCTTCTCTTCACTCATACAACCGCTCCTTTGGACCAGACACCCATCACTCACCACCTAGATCAAAACGTTGGTCTCCAAAACTCAAATCTTTTCCCATTCCAAACCATCCTCTATTCATCTGTCAAAGTGATTTTTTCCTGAAGTGTAGGGCTGACCATGTCACAACCCCAATTTCTCATTTGGGAAATTCCAGTAGCTCCTTATGAACTCCAGGATCAAAAATCCTCTGTTTGGATTTTAAAGCCCTCCATAACCTCCAAACCCTCCATAAAGTCTTCTGATCTTTCCAGTCATCTCACTTTGTATTAGACCCTAACCTTTAGGCCATTCCTCATACAGAACACTCCTGACTTTGCAATTTTCCATGCTTCAAATGCTTTTGCTTAACTCTCTCTTTCTTTCTGTTCTCTCTCTCTCTCTCTCTCTCTCTCTCTCTCTCTCTCTCTCTCTCTTTCCCCTCTCTCGTCACCCCCCTCTGATTTTCTGGTTTTCTCAATAAGTCATTTCAAATCCCACCTACAAGTGATAGCCTTTCCCAGTCCCCCTCTAATACCAGTGAAGTCTGGAATTACCTTCTACTTCTGCTATTTGTATCATGTATGTATAATTTTTTGTTTTCTTTTCTATTAGATTTTAACTCCTTGAAGGCAACAAGTATCTTTTGTTTGTTTTTGAAACCTCAGGACTTAGCACAGTATGTGTTAAATGTTTATTAAGTGAGTGGCTGGTTCCATTAGACTGTGGGCTCCTCGAATGAATAAAGGAGCCGTGTTGTTGTCCTTCTTTGGAACCTTGGCACTAACTCCAATGACTGACACATAGTAGATACTTCAAAAATTCTGGTTGATTGACTAATTGCTGGGGGTTTGTGCCATAATTTAATTGTATTTTATAGATGCTGACAGTGATATATTTCTTTTTCAGTTCACCAGGTGCTTCATCCCAGTTCTCATTCCCACCTGACAATGGTACCATTTTATTATCTAGGTGATTCTTGGCAAGTTATTTTGACTCTCTAGGCCTCTGTTTCCTAACCTATAATCTAGAAATGATCTCTATACTCCCTTCCAGCTTAAAATCTGATACTTGGGGACAATTTTCATCCTTAAAAAGTTTTGTCGATTTTTTTCTTATCTCTAACCTTAATGGATGGCCACAACTTCTTTTGCTTCTGTTCCTAGTTCTTTCTTCAAGACTGGAAGATACTGATCAGGTACACCCCAAGCCTTCTCTTCTCCAGGCTAATTACTCCTAGTTCCATCTATTGCTCATTATCTCCAGTTCCTTTACTGTACTAGTCATGAACATCTACATACGAGTTGATGTACCAACAATAGTGGACAAATACATAAACTTGGAATCAGGCAAAACCACTTTGAATTCTACAACTGACACTTACTAGCTGAACATGCATGGTACCAGTTCTTTAACTTCCTGAGCCTCAGCTGACTCTTCCATAGAATGGGGAAAATAATAACCAAATTCAGCCATTCCAAGAATCAAATAAATGAGATTACTCATGAGAGGTAGGCATTGTGAATACACCAAAAGTCAAAAGAGCATCCCTCCCTTCAAGGAGTTCACAATTTAATAGTATAAATCAGAGGTGTTAAAATCATTGCTCAGTGGCTTCATGAATCAAGGAATAAGGTCCAAACCAGAATAAGATGGAAATGGGGAATGGGCAACTAGGGAGCTCAGGAAGTCCTGGATTCCAATCTGGCCTCAGACACTTCTTAACTGTGTGACCCTGGGCAAGTCACTTAACTCTCATGGCCTAGGTCTTACTACTCTTCTGCCTTGGAACTAATATACAGTATTGATTCTAACAAGAAAGGTAAGGATTTTTTTTAAAAAGGAATATAATTGGGAAATGTTTAAAATAAATAAAAAATACAGTATAGATTCAAGCCTAGCCTAGTTGGAGTCCCTGATTGTACTATACTTACCCTTTAACATAGAAAATGTTAATTCGAGGTTGTCTAAGCAAATCCAAATAGAAGCAGATCTCTAGGTTCCTATCTCAGTTTGATCCCAGTAGTGTAAATGATGTGAGACTATATTTCCTAGCTGTGACAGAGGGGATGAGGCACCAAATCTGGAGACTGAAAGACAGGGTTCAAATCTTGCCTCAGATACTTACTAATATTTATTCTGAGCCAGTTATCTGCTCTAGACCTCAGGGTTTTGTTGTTGTTGTTGTTTGTTTGTTTGGGTTTTTTTGCTTTTTTAATAAATGAAAAATGAAGAGGTTGGACAGATGGCCTCTCCATCTATTCTATTATCCTATGAATTTTGAATCCTAGGATCTAATACTAACCCCAGGAAGGCTGCTGCTGGGTTAACATCACTAGGAAGTGATCCCAGTCATCTCCCATGGATTTGGAACTTATATGCAGACAAGCCAATAATTCTGAAAACTATTGTCTTATGGTGAGATATAGCCAATGCTCCAGTGAACCAAAGATAGATAGATAGGTGGCTTAATGGATAAGACACTGACCCTGGAGTCAGGAGGGTCTGATTCAAATTTTGCCTCACATACTTACTAGCTATGTGATCTAGGGTAAGTCATTTAGCCCTGTTTGCCTCAGTTTCCTCATTTCTAAAATGATTTGGAGAAGGAAATGACAAACCACTCTAGTACCTCTCCTAAAAAAATCTCAGATGGAGTCAGGAAGAGTCAGACAAATCTGAATAACAGAAACATTGTGAATTTTAACTCCCAATAGGAAAGGCTTATAAAGTCTAACAAGAGGCACATAGAGAATTAATGAGGGACCAACTAGATTTGACAAACCCAAAGATCCAAGCTTTTGGATGAAGCACTCACTATTTGACCAAAACTTCTGGGAAAATTGGAAAACAGTATGGCAGAAACTAGGCACAGACCAACACCCCATGACATATACCAAGGTAAAAGTCAATATGGATACACAATTTAGAAATAAAGAGGAATACTATAAACAAATTAGGAGAGCATGAAGCAGTTAACCTGTTAGACCTATGTATAAGGGGATTTATGTACAAACAAGACATAAAGACCATTAAAAAATTTAAAATAGATAGCTTTGACTACATTACATTAAAAAAGATTTTCCACAAACAAAACCAATGCAACCAAGATTACAAGGTAAACAACAAACTGAAAAAAAAAACCAACAAAACTTTAAAGTAAGTGTCTTTGACCAAGGCCTCCTTTCTCAAAGATAGAGAGAATTGAGTCAAATTTATAAGATGAAGCATTCCCAAAGGGACAATGATCAAAGGATATGAATAGGCAGTTTTCAGATGAATACATTAAAACAAACTTTAGTCATATGAAAAAATTCTCCAAATCACTATTAAATAGAGAAATGCAAATTAAAACAAGTCTGAGGTACCACCTCATACCTATCAGACTGGATAATATGATAAAAAAGAAAATGATAAATGTTGGACAGGATAAGGGGAGGGGAATGATAAGTGGAGGGTATGTGGAAAAACTGGGACTCTAATGAGCTATTACAACCATTCTAGAGACCACTTTGGCCCAAAGGACCATCAAACTGTACATACCCTTTAATCCAGAAGTAGAACAAGGAGGTCTGTATCCCAAAACAATCAAAGATAAGGGAAATTTTTTTGCCCCTGCCTGTACAAAAATATTCCTAGCAACTCTTTTTTTTCTGGTGGCAAAGAACTGGAAACTGAAAAGATGTCTATCAGTTGGGGAAAGGCTAAACCAGTCATGTTATATGATCATAGTGGAATTCTGTTCACCATAAGAAATGATGAAAAAAATGGTCACATAAAACCTAGAAAGACTTACATGAATTGATGCAAGGAAGTGAGCAGAATCAGTTGAATTCTGTACACAGAAATAGGCAATAGTGTATGATGATCAACAATAAATGGCTTAAGTATCATCTACTCAAGGATCTAGGGCAACTCCAAGGGATTCATGACAAAAAAGAATAGAGTCTGAATCCACATTGATTTTTACCATTCTTCACTTTATTTCCTCCATAAATTTTTCTCTACTGTAAGTGATATGTGGAAATAGGTATCATATGATAACACATGCACAACCTTTACCCTAGTTGCTGCCATCTTGGGAAGGATGGAAAGAAGGAAAAGAGGAGGAGAACATAGATCAGAAAATGATTCCTAATAATTGTATGCAAATGTAATCTGGGAATTTTTTTTAAAACTCAATGGGGGAGGTGACTAGACTCTGAGTATGAGATAGCCCATAGCAAGAAGGAGAAGCAGAATCAAGGATGCTGCACCAGTGAGGCTGCCCCTAGAGCTGGTGGCCCGGCTCAAGCAGGAGATCCCAGATGATGTAGAAGATGTCTAGAGTTCAATCTCTTACACCGTAAGCCAGGACTCTTGCTCGAAGGTAACTGATCAATTCCCTCCCTCTGATATGGCCAACTGGCAACTGCCAGAGATTAAACCAACCTTAAATGGGCATCAGACATGGAATTTTCAGGAAAGAAAAAGTCAAAGGTGCCATGAAGAAAGAGAGGAAAGGTCCAGAGTAGGAGTATTATACCTCAAAATAAAATGGCCAAAGAAAGAAATCTGTAGGGCTATCAAGGCAGCTGTTTGACTTCTGCACAAGGCTCGTTCTCTGAATCTGCCATCCAAAGATCCCTTCGGGCTCCGTCCCCACATAGGCAGATTGTCCGCTGTCAGCTGTCAGATTCAAGCCTAGCTTGGTTGGAGCCATCACAGATCTAACCATCAGTGCCTGGGAATGCAGAATAGGCTTCAGAACTGGGTGGTCCTGCTCAAGAAGAGCCTTGCGAAATGCTCCCTGTCTTACGGTAGGCAGGCATTCCTACAGCGTTCTTGCAATCAATCACTGTTGTCTGTCAAGAATCGCTGCATACCTAAATCATGGGGAGCCTCCCTGCCTTACCATCCTGGAGACACTGCTCAGGAAATGCTTACAAAAATGCACTTTGGGCTCATTTAGCTTCATACATTTGGGATACACTGACCAGTCTGGGCCCCAGCAGCTAGAAGAGGAAATACGCTTCCCTCCATTCTATAGAGAAGTGTTACAGAATGTTAGATAGGTCATCCAGATAAAATTTCTGTGTTGGTTTTGCTTAAGTGTTTGTCTTTTTTACAAGGGAGGTAACCATGAGAAATGATGCTTAAAAGAAAAAGAAATGAAAAAGGCACGGATAGTACTTTTAAAAATAAATTAAAAAAAAAAAAGAACTTACAAGTTTTATATAACCTGCTAAACTAGATAGCTAGATGGCACAGAGTTTTGAGTTCAAATTTGGCCTCAGATCCTGGACAAGTCACTTAACCTCTATTTATTTCAATTTCTTCACCTATACAATGGGGATTATAGCAACACCTCCTTCCGAGGTTGTTATAAGAATCAAATGAGATATTAGTAGAGCACTTTGAAACTATTAAAATGTTTAAATTCTACTACTATAAATAAATTAATTATGATGATATCTAACAACCAACAATAAATTAATAATAGTTTTATTTATTTTATATTTATATAATGTGTATTTTTATAGAATTTATTTATATAATTATTAGATTATTTTATTAATAGTAATAATTAATAATATCAAATGTCTCAGGACCTTGAACAAATAGGGGTCGCCTTTAGATATCTAACTTAATTAAGCATCCTGCAAGTCCTAAGCAAAAAAAAAAGTTAAGTATGGATTGATGAGAGGGAAGCCATGGGGATGGGGAGTTAAACAAGCTATTCTCTAACCTACACATTCCTCTGGCTATTAAGTCTCAAGTAAAGAAAACCTGAACCATCATTCAGCTCTGCAAGGTGAAGAATGTCAGCTTTCTCCTTCATGCTGACAGAGGGGAAGCGACGTCTCTTCTCAATGTATCTATAATTGGTTACCGGGATGCCTCATCACCAAGAGCTTTAGAACATCCTATAAAGACAGATGCTTTGACCTGCAGGTGAAAAGGGAGAGGAAGGCAGCCAGGCGTGTGGAATGTCTGGTCTGCATGATGCTCATTCTCTGGATATTTGGAGAACAGTCAAGGTGATGGAGACTGGAGCCAATTCTGTGACTCTTTGTAAAGTTTCCAGAACTTTACGGACCCCTTTCACTTTCCTTATGAATATCAACTTTTTAAAAATAATTATTGACATCTTTTGGTTTTCTGTTACTTTTATTTTTCTGTATTCCTCTCACTCCTTCCTCCTAGAGACACTCCTCATAATAAAGGCAAAAAAGGGAAAAAAATTCAGCAAAACCAACCAACACATCAGCCAACTGTGACATCATAAGCAGTGCTGCATACCCATAGCCCCTCACCTCTGCAAAGAAGGGAGCTATAATGAATTTCTATTTTGAAGGAAAACTCATACAAAGTCTATTCATATCCCTCTGAAAACAAGGGACCTTTTCTTCTCTAAAGATTTTTTTTCAGTTTTGTCCCACTCTTTGTGGGTTTTTTGGGTAAAGATATTGGAGTAGTTTGCCTTTTCCTTATCCTGTTCATTTTTACAGATGAAGAAACTGAGGCAAACAGGATTAAATGACTTGCCCAGGGTCACAAATTTAGTAAATGTCTGAGACCAGATTTGAACTCGGGTTCTCCTGTTTCCAGACCTGGACCTCAATCCATAGTGGTACCTTTAAAAAACATTCCTTCTAAAATTCATTCAAATCCAAAATTTACTGAGAAGGCAAGATCAAAAATCCCCAAACCTTTAGGTTAAAACAAAGAGAAATTTCCTAATCTCATAAAATCTCACTCTATACTGTATTTTTTTTTCTCAAGAGAGACAGGGAAAAATACAATTTGGGAGAGGCTGACAATACTAAAAGGGTGTGTGTGTGTGTGTGTGTGTATGTGAATGTTTGTGTCATCTATTCTAATTTCAGTGACAGAAGGAAATGACATTGACCAGCAACACCATTTCTTGCCCAGGTTTCCAGGACTAGATTTTGTAAGCAAAGTTCCCAACCACGTTGAAATACACACACTGAAATCCCAGGAGACCACTTGAAGTCTGAAGAGATGTCCAAAAGGATATGAAATGAGTTTTCTGATGGGGGGCTTATATGTTCCACACCCCAAATCCTTCAGGAAAGAGAAATGCTTGCTCCAAAAGCCTCCCATCAACCACCATATGAAAGTAACCTTTATATCTCCTTCCAACCCCCAAGATGCCTTGAGAATACTTAACCTTCCCAGGCCTTCTAATTAAGAGTAAGTGCAAAGCCAAAAGAGATTACTCAAAAAGTACGTTTTTCATGAATTCCTTTAAAAAGAAGAAAGTGGATCCCCAAATATGACAATCACTCCACATTTTTGTTTGCAGCTTAAAAAAAAGAAAAGGTTGAAATAATTAATGAACTCCACACCTCCCCCCAATAGGAAGTTTCAGTCCCTGAAAACCAAGGGAACAGCAGCAATACTACCTACAGCTCCCCCACGAGCCCCGAAAGCTGTTCGAACATGGCAGAGGGGCCAAATGAACGCTTAGAGACCAATTACTGAGAAAACCTTCTAATGTATGCATTCATGAAAGGGCTGCTTTAACTTCATTTTAGACTGGGAGAAACTATTGCTTCCATCCAGGGCAGCAAATTGAGTCACTTATAAATAATGTAAACATGCCTTTTTCGGAGAGAATCCATACCCAGCCTCAGGCAGTGAGTGAACAGAAAAGAAATTGAGATGCTGAACAGAAGAGAATAGCTCCATCCTACTGGGGTGGGGAAAAGTAAGCCAGTTTCCCCTCTCTGCCAGTGGAGAGTAGGAATTGAGATAATAATTTGGATTGCAGAAATCCCAAAGACTCTTTTGTCTCACCTAACCTGGGCCAGCTTTCATTCACTCCATAAGCTTTAAAAGAGTACCTACTATGTGCCAGGGATGCCCTGCATCCTAAGGAAATAAAGATAAATTTGAAACGTTCCCCATTCAAGAAGCTTCCATTCTATAGATCTCAAGTTATAACATTTGTATAATCCAGTAGAATTACTTGTCAACTGAGAAAAGGGGGAGGGAAAGAAAATGTATCATGTAAATATAGAAAAATATTATAAAAATCAATCAAACTAAATGTTTAAAAAGTGAAGCTTCCATTCTATTGGAGACTTGATCTATCAGCCAAATGGATGGCTTTCCCTTTCCCCCCAGGTAAAATTCTATACTAATGAAGTTTACCTGGGCACCCAGCAGCTGTGTGAAACAAGGTTTTGCCAATCTACAAGCTCATTGGCATGAGCCACAGATGCTATTAGCAAGAATCTTCACGAGTCATATCTGCATTTATTAAGAATCATTATTATAGATTTATTTTTAAAGTCATAGATACAACTTTTAACAGGCACAAATTCCTTTCATTTGTCTTCTGATGAATGGTAGATTGTAGTTCTCCCTACAGAAGAAGGCTGATATCGAGTGTTGAGTATTCATTTTAATCTTTACATCAGACATGGCCAGCGTGTTGACTAGTTTTCCTTAACTTTAAGGATGGGTTCAGTTTGAGGGAGATGATCATTGGGAAGTGATGGAAAAAATAATTTGATTTTTTTGATTGTCAAAATAGTTGAACAATAATAGTCATATATAGAATTTTGATGAAAATGATTGAAGATAGCTACTTTTCCAGGCTCAGGTCCATATCTCGGGAAAACCCATTGCAGGAACTCGGGATGATTAACCTGGATTAAAGACTATTGGAGTAATAAATTATGCTTTTTTTTTTTGATATTTGAAGGATTGTCAATTGACAAAGGGATACACGGGATTCTACAGGTGATGTAAAATTAAATAACTTGGCGAGGCAATATGATGTAGTGAATATCATCACAGATATTAGAGTCACCGAAATGGGGGTTCAGAGTCTGCCTTAACTATTCACTAGCTGTATAAGTCTGAGAAAATCATGTAATTTCTGAACCACAATCTTCCATTGGTAAAATAAGAAGGTTGTACAAGAGGATCACTGAAGTCTCTTCCAGATCTAAGTTTGAAAGCTGGTGGGTCACTTGGACATCAGAAGTTCCGAGCTGAAGTAAGGTTGAAGTTTAATCAGATAGCTGCATTAAGTCTAGCACCAATATGGTGAGCCCCGAAAGAATCACAAGCTACCCAAAGTGGGACAAACTCACCCAGCGCAGAAAAAGAGCAGGTCAAAACTAAGAAGTCATCCGCAATGGATTAGGCGGAAAGTTGTTCTCTTTTTTGTGTAAAGCAAATAAGCCCTGTTAAAGAACAAAATGAACAAAAAGCAAACTAAAGAACTTCTTGCACTTTTCTAGAAGGGAGATAACTAAGAACTGTAGGTAGAAGCATGAAGAGACAAATTTCAGCAATAGCATATGGGAAATTTCCTAGAATTAGAACTCTGGAAAAATGGAACAGTCTGCTTCTGACTGGAATGTGTTTCCCCCTTACTGGAAGTGCGTAACAAAGGCTGGATGACCATGTGGTTGGTATTTAGAAAGAGCCTTTTCTTTTTAATGTATAGGTGAGACCAGATGGCCATTGAGGTCCCTTCCAAATCTGAGGGTTTTTACAACTTTGTGACTGATGGATTTGTTGTGAGGAATAAAATTGCTCTTAAATTAAGAGGAGGTGGTTTGCCAAAGGTAAGTTTGGAAATTGTTTGCTGGCAACTAGTAAAGTAACTTCCCATGGAAACAATGATTCATGAGCTCTTTTCTTGGGAAAGGGTTTGAATACCCTTTAAAGGCCATATGGAAAAATACCCATAATTGGGTTTTTCAATGAGGCTAGTTCCCACGGGGTAGAGAACAACAAGCCAACTGGTAACCCAGCGCATCCTCTACTACCCATTGTCAGGATAACTGGATTTATTAGGAAATAAGGTTGGTTATAAAATCTTTTATAAGAATACCTCCAACTAGGGAAGGGGGTATAGAAGAGGTTACCTTAAGACCAAACTGGAATTTTCATGGAGGTTCTTGAAGAGAATTCCCATTGATCCTTTGCTGGGAATATTGGAAGGTAATTGGAAGGTATAGCTACTCTTGGGTTTAACCTCTCCAGAGAAAGAATGTGAACGATATTAAAGATAAATTTAAGGAGATTAGTGTAGGTTTGGGTTTCCAAGGAAGAAGACACTTCTTGTGAAGTTTAGTGGAGTTTCTGGGGAATTAGTTAGAAGGTTTTAGTATAGGAACAATATTTATAAAAACACCTTTCTTTTTCCTTGTTCTTTCCCTGAACCTTGTAATGACAAATCAATAGGATTTTTTTTAGATATCTAGTCTCTAGCTGATTTCTTAACTACCAAGCTCAGCCATCTTTTCAACTGTCATCTATAGGATCACCTACACCCCAGAGCCTGTCTATAACCACCAATCACTAGTGGCAAATTACAATATAATTCAATATCTAGGGTTGATATATTCCCCAAATTACACCATCCACAGCTCTGCTTGGTTTCAACTCCATGGAACAAGATGCGCCAGTGTCAGGTATTCCCTGTTGTCTCCCTAACCTGCTTCTACCTTCCTTTTCTGTGTTGTCTTCTTTCATTGGATTATAATCTCTTTGAGGGCAGCAACTTTCTTTTTCTTATTTGTATCCCCAGAACTTAGCAAAATGTTTATAAAATTTAATTGAATTCTTCCAAAACATATACCAGAGATAATCTGGTAAATGTTTAACAACTAGCTCTACCCCATCACCATATTAAACCTGATACATTATTAAGCTTGATCTAAATTATTAACATTTTCTCCAAAATGTCCTTAAGTGACTTAACAAAGCAAGAAAGTAAGTCTAAATTTGCAAATTTGTCCAATTCTTTAATGTAAGTGTTTACTCTGAAAAGCAAGCCAGTAACGGTCTACCCCTGCAAGTAATCTGAGCAAAGTTGAGGAAGGGCAACCCTGTGATACACACTATATAAGGAGGAGGTCATTTTTATTTGGTGGAGAAAAAGCTGACATGACTAGGACCTGTATGAAGATTATAGTTGGCACCAGAACTTCTTGGGGAAAAGACTAGTTCCAGAAAATCTTTGGGAAAGAAAACCATTGGAAGTTACAGCCACATAGAAGAAATTGGGTCATTAGGACACCCCTTGTTTCCAAACTTACCCCTTTAAAGGTTTGGTAGATTTTCTTCCATTAATTTTTCTCTAGGGTATGTGATATGTATCTTCTTTCACAATATTAATAACATGGAAAATGTATTGCATGATAACACATGTACCACCTATATCATATAACCTGTTATCTTGAGTAGGGAGCAGGGATAGAAGAGAAAGAGAAAACATGAATCACGAAGTATCAGAAAACTATTATTAAGTTTTATAGACATGTAATCTGGAAAAAAAGATTTAAAATTTTTTTGAGTTTTCCCTCTTGGATAAGAACCAGCATCTCTCAATTAAGCTGAGATATTATAAGACACACTGCCCACTAGTCAGCCTTACCCATTGCATCTACAGAAAAAGGTAATTAGGAGCTCAGGGCAAGCATAATATGCTCTTCAATTTGAGTGAGAAAACCTAAAATTAGGGAAAACTGATTTGGGAGAAGTAAATTTTAGCAAAAAGGAAACTCAAAGCATCAAGTTATTCCTATAGGATAATAACTTAAGCAGATAAACAAAAGCTTAGCTAAAGAGTATGTATTTATTACCCAGAAGGTAAAAGACTCAGGTGAGAAAGAGGATCTTTCCAAATGATTTAGACAAGAGAAAATAATAAAATTCCTACCCTTCATAAGAATATAACAAAAGGATAATGGTACTGGAACACTAGAAAAATTAAAATTCAACGTCTAGTGTTCTTATCAAATACACAACTCAGTAACTTGGTTGTATATTTGAGTTGAAATGATCATTTGTGTAATAAGTAGCACCCTGTCAAGTGGCCTTCCCATTGTATGAATCCCCTGCTGAACCACATCTCCCCTTTCCTGTTGCTTCTCACTCTGTTAAATTGGCAATTTTCAAAGTGGCACCTCCTGCCAATTAATAAGAATCAGCCTTGACTTTTGCAAATTGAATTTTACAAATTGGTTTTTATTGTAAGTCAGAAATGATAGGAAGAACTACAGAAGGGAAAAAATTAAAGTGGGTCCCCAAAGAACAGAGACCATACCATTATCTTCCTTTGCATGAGTGGTTGGGGGTAAAGCATTTAGAACCTGGCACTAGAATACTTAGGATTCTATTCCTGGTCTAGATATTGACCTTTCCCTTTCTGAGCTATGAAATAGAAACAATAAATTATCACTACTACATGCCTTTAGGGGCATCAGGAGGATTAACAAATTAATGCAAATAAAGTACTCTAACATTTGAGAGGTCTTATCATGGAGAAAATTATTGCCATAATTATTTGAGGTTTATGCTGTTTATCCAAAGAGACCACATTGAAACATCATGCAAAATGGTATCACTGGACATTTTATTGGCTATTCTATGATTTTCACTAAGGCTTTAGGAACAATTCCATTTCATACAACTGGTTACAACTTTGATAATTTACTCTGTTTTGTAATCATCACAGTGACTTGCTCTCCAGGATTTTTCTTGGTGTGTGTATGTGTGTTTGAAGATAAATACACATTTGCACACTCAATGCAAATTCTCAAGGGGGAAATGTTATTATGTATATTAAATCTGAAGCTTTAAACTGTCTCTGCTTAGCAGATTTGTAGCCTACTATTTTTCCTCTCTGGGATGAGTCTGCATGATTTATGATGAAAAAATGTTGAACTCTAGTATCAGATTTCCCATTCATTCTTGGACAAGAAAGGTTCATCTTTCAAAATGATATATATCTACTTTTATAAGTACTGTAAGAATCTGTTCATTCATGGGTCTCAGTCACCAATCCCCAGTCTTCACTCCTGCCTGATTTGGGGGACTAAAGTCCATTGGTCTCTCTTACCTCAGTCAGTGGACCCCTACATATTCAACAACTCTTCATCTAGTTTTTTCAAGACTGGGGAAAGACCCTTTCTTTTCAACTGTAGTACTGGCATCATAATCATCCTGACCAGCACCAAACCACTCAATTATCTCAAAAGAAAATCCTCAAGAAACACTAGAAACATTCTTATTGTTGTTGTTATCATTCATCATTTGTTTTTGAAGAGGACCAATGACAACATTGGGTGATGTGTTGACTTAGGCATGACTTGGAGTGAGAGAGTTACACAAAGATGGCAGTCTCACTCTCTTCCAGTCATCCAAGTTCAATGACAAAGCAAAAATCAGAATGACTGGGGATAGCCCAGTATGCAGTGGATGACCTTGGCACCTTCTATGTCTGATCAAGCTTTAAGCCTACTTCAGCCACTTTCATGACTGTTGGAACAAATTGCTCTTATCTGCCCATTCTGCTGGGGACAGTCTTTACATGTCCCAGGCAGACCCAGCCCTCTAAGTCACCAATGGGTTAGATGGTTGGTTTAACCCATCTCCTGAGATGGTTTAACCAGGGCACAACAACTATACATGCTACAACTTCCTTTAAAAACATATAATTCAACATTTTTGATAATTCAAATACTATCAATCTGTTTTCATTTCCTTGAAACTGTCGATACTATTTGACTAAATCATTAAAAATCAGATACTCCTGATTTCTATTCACCCTCTGATCCACACATTTACATCTTCCTCCTTTTTTCTTTTGGTAGAGCTATTTATTCCTGGAAATCTTAATGAATGTTGTTTGGTGCCTGACAAGGGAATTGGTGAAACAATCTGAAGGAGACAGTGTTTAGTCTTACATATCCCTAAATCTCTTCTGACCTGGAGGATGTAAAGGAAAACTGGGGTTTAGCTAACAAGTGAGAGCATGAGACCTCTAGAAAAAAAAATGCCAAGAGGGAATTTGCTTCTGGCTTTTATAGACATCAGTCTTACTGCTTGTAGAAAACTCATCCCACTGCAGCAGTTCACAAAAGGCTATTCTCAGCAGAAAGAGCACCTCCCCAGTGCACAGACTCCACCAATAAAAAGGGAGGAAGGCAATTCCCCTGATTGCCATATGCTCCAGTGACTTGGGAAACAGCAGGCAAAGCAGATGTTGTACTAGCTTCCACTCACTGGAATGTGACAGCCACCTTGATTGCCCTTTTCTTGCCATTTAATTTGATTATTTAGGGAGCCGCTGACATTGATCCATCTGTAAGTTGTGCACTGCCATAAATCAGTGCTTCTTTCAGTTCTTTAGGAAAAGCTTGTGCTCAATTTATCAACAATTATTGCCACTCTCCTGGAAGTAACTAACACAGAAAACTCAAGATCAAAGTTTTGTAAGGATCCCAAATCCATGAAATTTCAAAAACAATTTGGAACACCTACAGACATTAATGTTTGGCATGTGATATAGTGAAATTTCACTTAGCAAAATGACTCATTGAATAGATTATTTCAGTTACGAATCCACTCAACCAAGTGCTAGATCCTGACTCTGCACCTATGACCTTAGGCAAGTCACTTAACCTCTGTGGGTCTCAGCATCTTCACCTGTAAAATAATAAGTCTATTCTAATGGCCCTGAGTTCCCTTCCAGCAAAAAATCTATGAACTTAAAACCTGTTAACTAGGAAGTCTGAAGGGCATCATCCAACCTTGAGGGATTCGGAGATTGTCAGAGTATGTTAGTTCACAACTTTGCGCTGTTACTTGTGCAACCTTGGGTCACATAGTCATTTAACCTCTTTAAAACTTGGGCTCTCAACTATAAAAATGATCTCTAAGCCATACTGTGATTATCCCTGTTAAATTTCCTTTCATTAGATTCAGATCATAATAGGCATATAAACTCATAAATCTAAAACTGGAAGGGACCTTCTAATCTTTCTTCTGTGGTCCCTTCCTGCTCTAACTCTACGATCTAAGACCCCAACCACCATTCTTCCCATTATCACCATTAACAGGTGCTCCTACCTCTTTTTCAGATGTTCAGCAATTTGATAATGCCCAAATATTCTCAGATCTGGTCAGCCTTGACTAACATCATATGGGTTTCTTGGTCACCCAATGAGGACAGCAGCCAAAGGGTAAATAAATGGAAAATAGACAAGTGAACAAAGACAGAGATGGAATCTATTTATTTGCCAATATTTGCTGAGATATTATCCCTATTGTGTAGTGGATAGAGTGCAGGATCTGACTTCAGGACAATCTTTGCTCAGATGCTGGCTCAAAAAATTGCTAGATATATTACCCTAGGAAAGTCACTTAACATCTTGACCTTACTTTCTTCATCTGTAAAATGGTGATAATAATACCACTTGTCTCCCAAAGTTGTTTTGACAATAAAGAGTGACAATATTTATAGACATTTTGCAAACATTAAAGATATATGTACATATATAAATGCTAACCTTAATTATTCGTTATCATCATAAAGTATAGCATATTTTGATCCTGTGACTGAAATTCTAAACCCTATGCAAGGTTTATTTTACAGTAGACTACACAAGTGTGAATGGATGATCCCTAAGTCCTCCCATCCAATGATACCATAATGTCATGCTTTAAAACATCAATTAATTCATGATTTCATCAGGATGAGTAATCCCTCCAGAGGCACAGTTAGCAACATAGTCATATCTTTCATCCTGCCTGAATCTTACTCATTTTTCCATAAATCCATCTTAAGGGATTCAACCAGTGCTCCAGAGGCCTTCCTCTGGTTTTGAACATTCCATGGTCACCTTTGTAAAAGCTGATTCATATGACTGTTATCCCTTTCTTTTATAGCATGGCAGGACTACATACTATCTCATTATCTGTGCCCTTGACTGGGGATCTCATACCACTTTTTACATACAAGTGACTGATATTAACGTGGTTGGTCCAGCTCATGAAGGATCACCATGCATCTTAGGGACATGTGCAAGGGTTATTTTCTAACACACTACACAGGCTTGAATAGATGATAATGTCTCAACAGAGTTCTAAGAGTTTAGGATTTTAGAGGAGAAGGGGAAAAATGCTTAAAGGAATGACCTGAAATTTTAAAGTTAAGTGTTCAAGGTTTAACAGATTATTAAAGTTCTACAGAGGAGTCATATGGAAGTCAAAAGGTGAATGATCAGACAAATCATTTTTAATTCAATGAGCTATTTTCACTTTTAGAATTTATGTGTTCGTGTGTTCATTGTTTATGTTATCAACTCAGTGGTATTGTTAACATTTCATGTAACAATAATTTTTCTCATAAAAGAATAATGCTACCCTAATGTTTCTCTTTCTAGATTCTAGATATTCAAAGGAATCTAAAAGATCATCCAGCCCAATGTTTCCCTAAATAAAAGTCTCTTCTATACCATCATTATGTGACTACTAGCTTTAGTTGAAAATCTTCATGGGCAGAGAGTGGGCAAAAGATCTATTGCAAAAGTTGGCATATTTAGGGGGCAGCTGGGTCTCTCAGTGGATTGAGAGTCAGGCCTAAAGATGGGAGGTCCTAGGTTCAAATCTGGCCTCAGACACTTCCCAGCTGTGTGACCCTGGGCAAGTCACTTGACCCCCATTGCCTAGCCCTTATCACTCTTCTGCCTTGGACACAATACACAGTATTGACTCCAAGACGGAAGGTAAGGGTTAAAAAAAAAGTTGGCACATTTGTCTCATTTCCTTCTCTCACAACATAGAAGGAATGGAAACTATCCCATTGTCCATGTACTTGACTAAATGTCTTGTGTTATCTTTTACGTACAAATGATTAGTGACAATGTAGTAGAGTTCACCCAGATACACCATGTATCTTGGGGTTATTCTCCAAAAGGCTCCACAAGTTTGAATGAGTGACCCTAAAGCAATACATCACATTTTAAATAGCAATACTATCCCAGATTCACCCAATGTCATCTCTTCTCAGAAGCTAACCAGAATTGGGACTGATTAGCACTTAGATGGGTGATCATCTGAGAATGTCATCTTTCAATGAAAGGCAGACTGTTGTAGTAGATAGAACGTTGGATATGGAGTAAAAAAGACATAAATTCCCATTCTGACTCAGATATTAAGCCATGTGACCTTGGATAAGTTACTTAAACTTATTGGCCTTCAATGTTCTTAATTGTAAAATGAGGAAGTTAGACTTGGTGACTTTCATTCCAGCTCTAAATCTATGATTCTTTGATTCAAATGTAAATAATACATTGTTCTAAAAACTGCCTTACTGAAATTTCTACCTATTCTACTGAATTCTGTCCATAATCAAGCAGAGTAAATCAAATCTAAATTCTACATCATGGTCTTTCAAATTCTTCATGACAACAATTATATCCCACCTAAATCATTTCTTCTCCACTATAATTTAATCATCTACATTTCTTCCTCCATTGGAAGGGCATAGGCATTTATTAAATGTCCACTATGCACAAGGTATTATTCTAGGCACTTTACAAAGATTATCTCATTTCATCTTCACAACAACTTTGGAAGGTAGGTACCATTATTATTCCCATTTCATAGTTTTAAAAAATTGAGGCAAACAGATGCCAGGAATAATGCTTTATCCACTATGTCATCTAAACACCTCCATGGGCAATATCCTTTCTATAATGACTCCCAATCTCCATTTTGTTCCCAAGCTCCTATGTCATCCTATGTCTTTCTTGGTGGGGATTCACTCACTTTCTGGTCCCCCTTATCATTCAAAAATAAAGGGTCAAAGTGTCCAGGAACTCTTACCAGTGTTACTTTTCCTTGTTTCCTCTCCTGAAAAGGGAAACAACCAAGGCACTCATCAATATCACCTCTGAGAAGGGAAGGGAAAAGAGGGAAGGGAAGGAAAGGGAAGGGAAGGGAAAGGGAAGGGAAAAGAGGGAAGGGAAGGAAAGGGAAGGGAAGAGAAAGGAAAGGAAGGGAAGGGAAGGGAAGGGAAGGGAAGGGAGAGGAAGGGAAGGGAGGGGAAGGGAAGGGAACAGAACAGAATGGAACGGAACAGAACTGAACGGAACGGAACAGAAGGGAAGGGAAGGGAATGGAGATAGTGAAGGGAAAGGAAGGGAGATAGAGAAGGGAAGGGAAGGGAGAGGAGAAGGGAGGAGAAACTTTTAAAATGGACTTGAAATTGCCTTCAGCATTATGAACTTTTTGAAGAAAACAACTTTTATTAATCTCTTTATTACCTTACTCTCAAATTTTGTATTTTTACAATTGAATTCAGTCTGTTTTTCTTGTTTCTGACTTGTGAAACTTTGGGCAAGTTATTAAGTATCTTTGTGGCCTCAGTTTATGAATCTGTAGAAAGGGTTGGACTAATAATCTATAAGGTTCCTTCTAATTTTCTCCTGGCCCTGTTCCTGACTCCCAACTTCCAAACCATTTTGTCTAACATCCCTGAACCTCCCTTAGGACTTGGAATCTCCTTTTCCTGGAACATCCAACCATCCTTAATGGGGATACCACTACTTCCCGAGGCAATCTAATTCATTGTTCACAAATTCTAGTTATTAGAAACATTTTTTTTTCCTGTTCCCCTTTCAGAACAATCAATATAAGTCTAAATGTTCTTATGTATATGTCAGTCTTTCAAAGGCTTGGTGATTATTTCCCACCCATTTTCTCATCAGCAAAGTTAATATGCCTATTTTCTTCACCTGATTCTTGTATACCACAAATTCAAGTTAGATACCTCTGAATTCTCTTTGGCTTACTAGTCTTTCTGAAAACGTGGTTCTCAGAACTGCTCACAATAGAAGTTTGTGAACATGATGACAAAGTACTGTGAAATTATCACTTAAGATCTAAAATGATACCTAGAGGGCTTGAGTTGATCACTTTCTCATCTACTCTATTTCCTGAATAATTGCTTGGCAAATTTCTAAAATTCATATGCATTTCTCAGTATTTCACAAATTGAGCATGCGTAACATTCTGAAGAGTTAGAATCTGAGGCACTCTGCCTAAGACTATACTGTGGTTTCCATATTATGAAAAAAAAATCTATAGAAATCTTCCACTCTAAAATCAAGTGACACTTTACTGCTAGGTTATTATTGGCTAAGTGCAAAATTGAGGAAAACACTCTGTCACAGTCACTTTCAATGAAAACTGCTGTCTGTGATTAGTTTCATAAAAACCTGCTTAATTCAACATTTATGAGACTATGGAAGATAGATGGAAAGTATATAGAGAGAAATCTTTCCAATCAATCTTTCTGTCAAGAATGAGAGACCAGAGTGATAGAACTGAAAATGGACTTTATATGGATATATATAATCTATTAGCTAGAAAGATTAAATATTTTTCATTTTTAATCAAGATGGTCTAACTTTTATAATTTGAAACATACATTCTTTATATCATACATTGACAAGTCACCTGAGTCTTTCATTATGGATAAGGTGAATAGCTCATTTTTACTAATTTAACATTGACCATCCAATGGAGCATACACTTAGCCCCCAAGACACTTCTAGGGCACATGCTTGACACTGAGAGTCTTGATGTTTTAGGATGGCACAGCGATCTTTTGGTCCTTCTGATAGCAGCAAGGATAAAAGAATGCATCAAGAATATTGGCCATGGAGTCAGGAACCCACTGAGTTGCACTGCATGACTGCTGATCACAAAAGGAAATGGGCACATATACTTCCAAATAAGCCAATAATCAATAAACAAGTTAGTAAGTGACTACTATGTTTCAGGTACATAGGTGGGAGGAAAGTAAGGTAAGAGAAGACTAGAAATGTAGAAAGGAGTATAAGTTATAAAGAGCATTAAAAGCCAAGCAGAGGATCTTATATTTGTCCTGGAGGCAAACATGAGTCATTGCAGTTTACTGAAAAAGGGTGACATGGCCAGAGCCATGATGAAATATGAAAGATTTATACAATTGGATGCAAAATAAAGTAAGCAAAGCCAAAATAACATCTATAATAATTGATTTAATATAAATAAAATGATTATTCAAATGAAGTTAAACTCTTCAATTAAGCAATTAAACAAGCAATTAAAACTCCAGGGAACAGATCATGAAACATACCTTTGTCCTCTTGGCAGAAAGATCAAGCATAACTAAGACAAAATATGTGTATATTGTTAGATTATTCTATGAAATATTTTAATTAGTTAACTTTTACACAAAGAAGATTCAATGAGGAATGAAATGAATGACTATGATGTAAAGGCCAAAGTCATCAATAAATTATATATTAAAAAAAAATTAACCACAGTAGCTTACATCATAAATTAACTTTCATCTACTGTGAAAACCAACTAGGGGCTACAATGTCCAGGCCTCTCATTTCTACTTGTCTTTGTAGTTTTTCCATTATCAAAATCTGAGGCCAGTTTCCAGGATCGCTGACTACCAAAATCCTACAGCAGGCATCATTTAGTTTGTAGAAAATCAGTCCAAAGATTCTAATATAGACTTATCTTCACCAAACTTTTGTATGGTTTTTACCCATCTTTGGCACTTAAGATTTTCTGAGGGCAACACATGGTAGTTAAATAAATACAGGGAAAACAAGCAGGGAATATTGGCTCTCTGTAATCCCACCAAGCAAGGTTGGAACCAAGCAATGTTGGGCTCGCCCAGACTCCCTCTGTCCTAGCCAGTAAGCTCCAATTACAGTAGCACAATGGGCCAGTTTGTACCAGCCAATCGTTTTATTCCTTTGAGCATTTATGCCCTGGCTACAAGCAAACCCAATGTGAAAGAGAAGCTGGAGCAGCCCAGTGAGCTATGACCTGCCATAATTACCTTGCTGCCCCCATACCCTCGCTATCCTCTCTTCCTTAACTCGGTAGCAATTTAACTACTAAATTTTTCTTCCCCTAGAACAATATTTTCATAAGTCTATTCCACAGAGATCTGGTCATCCCTCCGATCTTAATGAGTAATCCTGGAGGGAAAAAGAAAGGGGTATCAGATTGGAAGAGATGTTGGCTATATTTTCCCTTTTAAAGCATTAAATGTGGAATTGCATATAACAATAATAACCAACTTTAAGTTTTACAAAATGCTTCCCAGAAACCCTTCGAGGGAAAAAGTGTAGACATCATTATCTGCATTTTATTGGTGAGAACTCTCAAGACTAGAGAGGCTAAATGGTTTATACACACTGGGGGACTTCTAGCCAGTGGCATTTGGGATGTATCCAAAATGATTTTTTTATATAATTCAAAGTGTATGACAATAACTAATGAATTCACAAGTGTATAAGAATGTTTTTAATGAAAATAGTCCGAATTTATTTTGCATGCCAATGTTCACTGGACTTTCTCATTTGAAGGGTTTTACACACACACACACACACACACACACACACACACACACACACACACACACAAACATCACAAAGTCCCTTGTACGAGAATTTATACATCTCATTAATATATTTCAAGTCCAGGTGTTCCAATAACAAATTGGTTTGGGAAACATTGCCTTGGAGAGTTGTTAGACATAAACTGTCAAGACTGAACGTATCTGATAAATGAATTTACACTAAGATGTTAATAGTGATTGTGAATTGGTGTTATGCTACCCTGGGGTTGATTAGATTTTAATAAGGTTCCATAATAGAGCCAAAGGAATGATTCTCTAAAAGTGGATTTTAAAACATTTTTAAGAGGTGAATAAGGGCAAGAGGACTTGTAAGGTCAAAAGCAATACTCTATCCCTACCCATCTCCAGAATATCAGAGGTGATAGACTAAAAATTAGTGCATAGTTTTGGAAATGGCCAACATAAGAACTCATTTTCCTTCACTTTACATACTTGTTGAAGGTTTTTTATTTTCCTTTTAAATGCAGGGAGAAGAAAATACAAATGTTATAACTGAAAATTATTTTTTAAAAGCAATTCTATTATTTACTCTCAAATTTATGATAATAGGGAAAATTTAGGTTTATCCTTTGGATCTGGAACAACAGAAGCATTTACCTGCCTAGCGTTAAGAACTGAATTCTTAACACTTCATTTCTACAGGAGCAATTTTCTGACTTAGTACATTTAGTGACACTACGTCCTTATGACCAAGGTCAGGTACTTTTGTTGGGGAGGAGGGATTACCCAAAAATCCATATTGAGGCAGCTAGTTTACTGGGTGTCAGAGCTCAAGATTTGGGATTCCTTATTTGATATCAAGTCTCAGACAGTTGCATGACCCCAAGCAAATCAATTAACCTTTGTTTGCCTCAGTTTCCTCATTTGTAAAATGGAGATAATAATAGTACCTACCCTTGCAGGGTAAAATGAAATATCTGTAAAGCACTTAGCAAAGTGCTTGGCATATAGCAGGTGCTTAATTAAGCCATAAATATATTTGTCAGGAGAATCCTAGTGTGGAAACCCTCCACAAACACAGATCACATCTCATCTGTAACTTGGCAGAGAAATTCTAGGGAAGCAATTCAAGAGAAGGGCTCTTAGAAGTTGTTGATTTATTGAGATTCTCAAACCATGAGATGGCATTATCTGGGTCAATTGGGGTGTGAGGAGCTGGATTATAATGTAATTTGGGTTTATTATTCAATTCAACAAACTGGCATTGTACTAAACACTGGGGATAGAAATAAAACAATGCCTGGCCTCTGAGGCATTTATAATCTAAAAGAGAAAATCAATACACAAAATAAAACTGAAAAGATGAAGATGGGGAAGACCGAGACCCAAGGCATGGTGGTCCCAGGAGCTGAACAAGTTATAGCTACTGATGGAAAAATCAAGAATTACTTAGAAAGTTCTGAGCCCTCTATAAAGGAAAGCTTTGAGAGGAGTTCATCATTCCATTCTTCAGCACTCCATTCAGGGGAGGAGAGACAGCTGAGAGAATTGAAAAGCTGATGAGTATCAAAAGCTGAGTCAAGCTGCATGGTGATGTGATGAGATTTCAGGTGATCAGTTCATCCTGGGAGAGGAATGATGTTCTCTGGAGTGGAAACCAAGCAGAGCCAATATTGGAAAACATAGTTCCTTTTCAGGTTTGCATTCTAACCCAAAATGTTCATGTCAGCTCATCTGGTTACCTGTAACATATCTGAACCCTATTTGGTTAGAAACATTGTGAATTTCAATTGTTTTTTTTTTTTTTAGTATGTATAATGGATTTTCAGGATACCACTTTGGATTTTTTAAGAGCTTTTGTCTATAATAATTCAGATTTAGACCAGAGTTATGAGTGTCCAATTAACCATGGAATTTCCCATTATATCAGTTTCATAATCAAACTGATAGGACTATTTTTTTTTAAAAGATATTCACATATCATTTTCTTCTGGCACATATCTTCTACCAATGTTCTTTTGACTCACAAACCACCTTCAACGATTAACAGTTCAAAAATAGAAAATTGATAAATTCTAAACACTGCCCCAGAAGCACTTTTCCTGTAAAATTCCCAGTGATTTGTGTTTGTCATCTAACATGCTGGAAATGCCAATGTTCTTCTTAGTTCTTGGAAAAAATCTATAAGTATAAAAGGTACCAATTTCCTGAGCATGCTGATTGTTCCCCATTGACCAATAAGATGGGAGAATTGATGGTGTTACAGTTGCATGGGCTAAAGTAATCTTGATAGTAAATTTCTCCTTTAGTTTTACATCGACCAGATTTAGTGCCCCTGGAATCATTTTCTTTTGGTGCTTATTACATTGATGACCCCTCCTCTCATCACCTAAGAGAGATTGTTTTGTCATATTTTCTTCTTTCAGCTTACAGGCTTCTTCTTGTCCCTGAACTTCCCACAATCACTCCTTTTATTTAGTCATGAGCATCAGTTCAGAATCTGCTTGGTCATTGATTTCAGTTCCTCTGGTAGTCAAGCCAACTTTCCCTTGTCACTATTTATAGAAAAACAGATTCTTGTCAGTTCTCTTCTAAAGATCTTTTTTATTTTTGAAGTAGCCAGAAGAAGGACCTCCAAAACATTGTGCACATTTCATCAGACATAAATCCCTCAATTCTGGCATGAGCGAGGATGAGTTATATCGGTGTTTCACGCATGCCTCCATGACATTTTCTTTTCCTCCTCAGCATTCACATCCTCATGGAGTCCTACCTTATTTTGTTGTTCCTAATAGAATTGGCAACTGTCTAATCCAGCTGTGAAGGATGCTGGCCTAAATGAATAAAAAGACCAAATTTTTGTCTTCTTTAAAAGAAAATACTATATTTAGGAACATATAACAACATCAGTTGGTGCAATGGAAAAGTACTACATTTGGAATCAGAAGACCTGGGCCAGATTTGTTAGTTCAGTTTAGATCTGAACTTCTCTATCTTTAAAGTAAAAATATTGAATGCGATTTTCTCTGGGATACCTTTTGTCTTTAACTCTAAAATCCTGCAGTTAATAGAGGAATTTCAATAAATGATTTATAAGAATGTCTCCAAGAGAATGACCTATTTCCCTTTCTTCATATCCTCAGAATATAGTCAGTTAATAACATTAAGCACCTACCAGATATCTGACACTATACTAAAAGGATGCTAGGCAGATAGAACAGAATAATTCTGTAAACCAATATTGAGCGCCTCTGGTCAAGTACCTTGGTAAGCAGAATAAGGCACATGGTAGGTGCTTTATAAATGTTTATTAATTGATCCATTAGTATATTCATTTTTATAAGGAAACAAGCTTCTAAAGTGTCAATGTCAACTTGAAATCTGGAGACCCCAAGTTGGCCCCAGTTCCTTCAGAATTCACCCCAAGGGAAGTCCATTTCAGACTGAATCATGGACTTTAAGACAGACCTAATCAAATGTTGTGTCCTCTTGTCCTAGTAGTTTCTCCCATTCTATCAAAGTCTTCTCCCAGGTAACCCAACCCTTGGCTGGATTTTTCCCTTTTGTATCCCTTGTAAAGCATCAGCCTCTCCCTGATAATTCTGTCCTGGACTTCTTGTTTCCTTGTTGCCTCCTTAAGGCCAATCAATCATACTTCCTTGTCCTTAGTTTCCCAAATGGTATATAAATTTTCCAAGTTCTAATTGTTCTTTGGAGAATCATCTCCAAATGCATTCTCACATTGATACCATCTCCAGGGCTCCAGGTTGGTGGCTCTTGACTCTGTGATAGCTGCCCATTATTGGACCCATCTCTTTCCCGATTAAAGACTTTAGTAGTTCTGTGTTTTTCTAAGTTAATAAAAGTGCTTAAGAGAGCTCCTAGGCAGTTGTTGCTTTTAAGAGACCTACATGTTGTACCTAAAGCCTTCTTTTCACTCTCCAGACTTTCAAAGCATCTGGAATCTCTCTCACTAATGAAGGTTTTCCCTTCACTGGTATTAATCAAAACCCACTGATGCTTTCATATCCAGAGTGATTCTTGTTCATGTCTTCCCAGAAATCTTCCACAGAGGGTCCACCTAGTGGGTTTGAAGCCTTCTTCTTGGTCTTACCTGTCAAACATATCAAAGGAACACTCAAAGCATACTGTTTTCCTCTACTTGTGATCCCTGGCCTGCCAGCCTCACACATTTTCCTCACAAAATTCTTACTTTATAGAAAACATGAAAGTAAATTTCTACCCAATCCCTGTCCAAATGTTGACAAATGCTATAGTGGCAAAGTATGAATGAACAAGTTTTTACTGTATATTTCGGGTATGGATGCAAATTAAAACCTCCTTTTTATCAACTGCCTTTATTAAGAAATATTATTTTCTTTAGCCTAAAACCCTTCCCAGGCTTTTTCCTTCAGGGAAGTAAGTAGCCCACAACTTAAGACCTTTCTTAAGGAAATGGGTTAAAGCTGATAAGATAAGGTAATACCATTGCCTACCCACTTCCCTTAAATGATTGTTCCTCCACCTAGCTAAGGGCACACCACCCACTTTTGCATTAAGATTAAAATATTGATTACAGGGAAGAAACACTTTTCAATCCTTTAGGACGTAGTCCAAGATGGAACTTAGAGTGACTATTCTGAAATGTTAACCCAAGAGAGAAATATGTCAGAGGGCATGGAGGGTACTATACCAATTTGGACATTTTCTCTCTCTCCCTCTCTGTCTCTCTCTCCCTTCCTTCCTCCTCCCCCTCTATCTCTCTGTCTCTGTCTTTCTATCTCTGTCTCTGTCTCTCCTTCCCTCTTCTTCTCTCTTTCCCTTCTTCCCTCTCTCTCTCTCTCTCTCTCTCTCTCTCTCTCTCTCTCTCTCTCTCTCTGTCTCTCTCTCTGTCTCTCTCTCTCTCTCTCTGTCTCTCTCCCTCTTCCTCCCCTGCCAAAGACACCAGAGTGAAAGAGTGAGAAATGGTCTAGATATTCAATCTAGATATTAAATTAATGTTGTAATAAATATAATTCTTTCTGGCAGACTCGTGGCTAAAGGCATAGAAGATAGCCTGGTAGGTAATGGGTTAATTCTATCTTCCTCCCAAACACTCAGGACACTCCAAGAAGTTGAGGGACTTCATCTTTTGTCTTCCTTCTTTCTCTAGCTCCTTCCACAGTACCCAGCTTATAGCAGATGCTAGACAGATGCTTATTTTGCATCTCAAGAATAATGTTCAAAAGGCATTTTTTCTTTGTTTTTTAATTAAAATGTACATTTGAAGCAGCCGGCAGGGGGCCCAGCAGGGTGGCAGCCTTTGAATGCACAAAAATGGGCCCTTCCTTTCAAAAACTGTAGCCAGTGTCTATCCTATTTCATCTGTTTTTCACATCAAACAGAACTTGAAAAATCTCCTCCCAATCAATTGCAAAAGGCTCCCTTCCTCTTTTTCAATAAAGACACAAACTATCAACTTAGAGAACTCTTGTTATCCATAGCCAGAACTATTGACTATTCCCAAACTCTCTGACACTCACTATTCAAGTCACCCATTCTACCCTCTGCTCCCTAATCCACTTCTCTCAGGAATCAGAGGGAGATGAGCATATGATTTCTCTGTGAAAACAGGAGATTCACCCATAATCATCATTTATGATCCTGGAATACACAAAGAACCAGTCAATTTCCCCCATTTAGATCTGAGTCTATAAAATCAAATATAGCCTAAAAATTAGATACAAATTTCTAAAAATGGTGATTTTTCCTCATATTTTTCTGATAATTTAAAGGACAAAAAATGGACATCCACACACAGACTGAAAACAAGAACATCTTTAAAAAAAAAATTAAATGGACTCATAGAATAATATCCCTGGGAATGTCTCATATAATAAGTGAAGGCCCTGTGGCTTAATGAGAAGTGACATTCAGGCTCCCTCCCATATGTTAGAAGGTTCCATTTCCTAACAAACAAGGATATACTCATCAGTTTGGGTAGCTAGGTGGTGCAGTGGATAGAGCTCCAGGTCTAATGTCAGGGGGACCTAAATTAAATTTAAGTTTTGCTTCAGAAACTTACCAGTTGTGTGACTCTGGGCAAATTACTTAATCTTGGTTGCCTCAGTTTCCTCATCTGTAAAATGACCTGGAGAAGGAGGAAATGGCAAACAACTCCAGTATCTTTGCCAAGAAAACCCCAAATCAGATCACGAAGAGTTGGGGAAAACGGAAAAGTCCAACAACAAAAATACTTATCAGTTAATTTATGCAGTCTATGTGAAGTGCCAAGTTCTGTGGTAGGCACAGGAGATATATAGAGAGAATATATATTATTTTCTGCCTCTATTAGGGGAGATGATGCTAAATGTAATAAATTCTTGACCTGCATCAGGAAAGGGAATTTTCATACCACAACTTCCTTCACATTAATGGAATTACAGATCTGGACCCAAAATATTCTTAGATAGAGAACTTATAGATAAATATGTATATGAATGAGAGGCATGATAGAAACTAATAATAGTTAATATTTATATAAAGCATTTTGAAACTTGCAAAGTGCCTTATAAATACCTCATTTGATCCTTACGACAACCCTGGGAGAAGGGAGTTTTATTTTCCCTATTTTTCAGATGGGGAAACCAAGGCAGGCAGCAGTTACTTAACTTTTTTTTTTTTTGCCCTGGGTCACACAGCTAGTATCTGAGACTGGATTCAAACTCAGATCTCAATGACTGCAAGTCCAGTGCCCAATGTTCTATACACAGTGGCATTCAGATAGACACTTAAATATGTAGACACATAGATACAGAGATGGGTGTCTCTAGGAAAGAAAGGAGCTAAAAGCTATCATCATTCCCTATTCATACCAGATAATTGAGAGTTCAGTCTGTTTCTTTCCAAAACCATAGCATATGAGATTTATTTTCGACCTAGAGGTAAATAAGCATTTAGGGGAGTTTACTCTCCCTAAATTTCCCCAAACCACACTCTAAGCAACAATAGAGATCTCCTTTAATTTACAATCTTTCCTTTGTCTGGCTGCCCTCCCCTATGGCCAAAGGTTTACAATTATAGTGTCCAGCTGGGAGCCTCTGCTTGGACTATTAATTTTGCCTTTCCATTACAGCTATGGCCCTTTAAAAGTAGTGATTTTTCTTTTTCTTTTTAATTAGATATAGTGATTAGAATGATTTTTATATTACGCTGCAGTTTTCCTGTAATAGATTCTTTTCCTTACTTACTTTAATTAATTTCTTGAAATGATAAAGCATTTTTGCCTTTAGGCCTTTGTCACCAAATTATGAAAAATGTGAATATTTCCCCAAATTTCTCTATGAACAGGACTGAATAGGACAACAAAGGAAATGCATTTGTTTTTAAGGATGTAGCCCGCATTTTCTCATCTCTGTTTGCTCATTACTTGTTTTGAAACCCTTCCAACCCCTTATTTAGATTCTTTAAGCCCCTTGTGGGCTCAGGAATTTGGAAGGTATCAGTTGTTGTGCATCTTCTCCAATCTTTCCATCCCAGAACAGTCATTGTTGAGTTTGTTCATTATGTTTCAGGGTGATAAGGGAAAACAAATCCTTTCTGTATTGATAGAGCAGTATGAGTTCCAATACTTGGAGAAAGGAGATTTGCTACCCAACAGACTCCCCCCACTACCACCTCCCACACTTCCACACCCCATGCTGATAACCCAAAGAATGCTTCTGTACTTCCTTATATGGCGCCTGGGACTGCATTCTTACATATCACTTTGGTCCATCTAACAGTGTTCCAGGCTCCTCGAGGCCAGGAGCCACATCTTGCTTTCATCCTCCTCTGATTGATAAGATAGATGCAGGGTAAGTTCTTATTGAATGTCTATTTAGCTTATTTGGAAACTACACAAGTAGTTGGAGCAGTGAATCAAAGCATGGACCCGGAGTCAAGAATAACTGAGTTCAATTTGAAACCAATACTTAGTGCTTATTCTAAGATAGAAGGTAAGGGTTTTGTATTTTTTTAATGGGTATAATAATTGTGAATATCAACTGAGATAATATTTGTAAAACACTTAATACAAAGCCTAGAAAGACAATAGGCACTTAAAAATGCTTCCCCTTCCTTTCCTTATTCAGGCTCATAATTCTCTAGGCTATTCTCCCTGGGATTCTTAATTTGGGCTTTATGACCCTAAAATATTTTGATAACTATATTTCAAAATAGTTGATTTCCTTTGTCGTCCCATGGTTTAATTTTCTACATTTGAAAACATTCTGAAAAGGGTCTGCATACTTCACCAGATTGCCAAAAGGGTGCATGATACCAAAAAAGATTTAAGAACTGGGATGTCAGATTGTACAGAAGAGGATTTAATGATTCACATCATTTGAGGGAGATTCCACATTAAGAAAAGCTCCATATTAATGCAATCACAGGTCCAGAGAGTAAAGAAAAAAATAAAAAGTAGAATCTGCCACAAGACATTTGAACCTTTGTGCAAAACAACAAGTCTACCCAAGTTATTATTATGAACAAAAGGCCATCTGATTCATGAAATTCACCAACATAAATGGAAAGAACAAAACTCCAAATTGTAGGCTGTATGATTTTAGTGGCACTGAAGGAGAGAGGAGAGTGCTTCTCTCTCCTTTGAAGGGATGGAGGATTATGGGTATAGAACATTACCCATTTTAGTGGGCTGAGCTGAAGACCCTCACTTTCCTTTTTTATTCTTTGTGAGAAGCAATAGTTTGTTGGGTAGGAACAGGTGAATGAATATATCCAAAATTGAGGGTGATATAAAAAATAAAGACAAAAAATTTTAATAATAAAACTAAAATAAATAAATTAAATATAAGCATTTATAAATCTTTCCATGAAACGGAGGGTTATTTTTTAGATTCTATATTGAATCTTTTGGGATTTGATTCATCCATTTTCCTCCCTCTTGTTTTCTTTATAAGGTCTGTATTTTTTTTTTCTTTCTCTCTTATTTACCCTAGTAAGGGAAGCCATTACATAGAATCAACATCCTTGATGCTCCCATTGATTTTAGGTCTCGCTTTGGAAGTCTATCTCTCTGCAGAAGCAAAGTCAGCTTTTTATGACCTAGAATTAGCCTCTTCTTTGTCGAGGCAAAGTCTCTGATCCACTCTTTGTTGTCTCTCTGATCAATTGTTGCAACACTGGGTGTATTGACATTTCAACTACTGTGATTAATGGACTATGACAAGAACCAAGCAATATTTGGATCCAGTCATGGAGCCTAATTTTAGCCTAGGAACACCTTTAATCATTCTATTTTATAATCTATTTTTAAATGGATAGGTAGACTTCAATAATTTTCATTATGTAGAATATCATTGGACTTGAGCTCATTATAGATCTGAGTGGAAAAGAAGGACTCGAAGGGGTTCATATCCTGCCTTATCATATATATGATCTTAAGCCAAGTACATCACTGAATCTCTCTGGGTCTCAATTTTCTCCTAGATAAAATGAGGAGTTTTTCCTAGATGATTTGTAAGTACACGTCTACTGCTAGATCTATGATCCTATAAAGCCCTTCTCCCCAATACTCCCTAGCTATGTGATTATAGGCAAGTCATTTAACCTGGCTAAGCTCAGTTTCCCCATCTGTAAAATGGAAACCACAATAGTAGTTATAGTACTTATACCTCATGGTTGTTGTGACGATAAAAAAATACATGTTCAGAAAATGCTTTCCTAAGATTAAGGAATTATGTGTTTCTAAGTCATGATGATGATGATGATGATGATGATGATGATGATAACGTAACTGGCTTAGGCTATTTATTGTAGACTCATAGAAGCTACCATCCAACTTCTATTAGTTTTACTCCAAAATATTTCTTTGACTTCCAAGCTGTTCGTTCTACCTTTCATGAGGTTATAAGGTTTTGACATCTGGCCACCAATACTTCCTTGGGATTTTCTTGGACATGTTAAGGAGTCATCTTAATACAGAAAGACTTTTTAATGACCTCACAAGAAACTAATACAAAAAAGTACAATCCCCACATAAAATAATGTTTCTTTCACTGGCAGGAAGGCTGCATTCATCCTTACCATTACCTGTCTTGTCACTAGAACATTGTAAAAACAAGCTTGCATGATTTATTTTGTTCAATAAAGCACTAGAGTTGGAATCAAGAAAATCTGGTTTCAAATCCCACATTCACTCAAGTTCACTGCCTCAGTTTCCTCAACTTTAAAACTAGTAATAATATTAATAGTAGCTTCCTTACAGAATTGTTATGAAACTCAAAATGAGATAATTTATGTAAAGCTGTGTTCATTTTAAAGTTGAATATATAAATTCTAATTATCACAAGTCTTAGATCTTTATTTATGATTTCACCCATATGGAAAACTCCCTATAAAATAAACTACCATAACTGATAAAATTGACAAATTCAAGTCCTTGAGATATTGAATGACTTGCCCATGCTCATCCAGTCAGAATCAGAACTTCAATTCAGACCATTCTGACTCAAAAGTTGACACTTTCTCCATTATATGAGACTTCTAATACTTATCATTACTAAAGTGAAAAGGAAAACCAGACCTGTTACCCCTCTACCATCTCTCTGGTCATCCTTAGAGTGGAAAAAAAAAATCTTCCAAACCAAGTGGCCTGAAAGAAAATCAAAGATAAATTGGCTTTTGATAGAAGAGTTACTAGAATAATGGTTTTTATATGCATGAAGTCATAAATCTTATGAAGAGAATATGCTTTTCTCAAAGAAACTCAAATTTACTAGGAATCTCCCCTCTCCTTATACTGACAGCAATAGGAGACTAAAAAATCAAATTTATTCTAATATGAACCCATGGAAATTGAAGAGCATTTCTAGATCTCACAGATGGGGTATACACTACTAGACTAATACTGTTGTGCATTTTTCCTTGTAACTCTTATGAAAGCAACAAAGCCCTAGTTACTTTTGATTTACAGTGGAGGCAAGGTCATCCTTATAATGGAAAAAAAAACCCCACAAGGTCTATATTTTCAGACACCGAGATTCCATTTATCATTGAGATCAATGACAGTTTTATTCTCTGCAGAGATGAACTATCCATTTTGCAGTAAAATTATCATTTTTTTCCCTTTCACCACCTCTTCTGTAGTTGTAGCATGATTGGAGAGACCAGGTGGTAATGGGATTTTTTAACAAAAGGAAGTCTTCTATTCAGCTATTAGATTGTTAGGTTTCTCTGTTTCCAGCTGAAAACAGATTCTAAATGAGATGCATAGCAAAAGTTTGAGTTTCAGGGCCAAGGCAAAAGGTGGATGAGACTGATGGCAATTACTAACTCATGAACCTGGGAGGTTGAGTGTGATATCTCAGAATCAGTAGATAAATAAGAAGGTCATTGAGAAAGCAAACTGCTCTAAATTCAGGGGAACTTAAGAGAGACTGGAAATTTTATTGCCTAAAAAGACAATGACTATTAGGATAAGAAGATAAGGAAAAAGAAGCCTTAAAGTGAAGCGGTGTTCCTAGAATGAAAAATTATAATAACTATAGTAATCATTTCCCAAGACTCTGTCCTTGCTCCTCTTTCTTCCCCCTCCATTCTATACCTTGATGATATAATCTCCTCTGAGGTCATCAATTATGAGAATCAACTTATGAGAATGATTTTTCAACACCACCAACCCTGTCCTATCTCCTGAACACTAGAAAAGCTTCTCCAACTGAACTTCCTTACCTAGACATTCCATAGATACTTCCAGCTATATTAAAATACATTCTTCTTTCCAGTACTAGGTATATATCCAAAGGAAAGTATGTATATACACACGCGTGTGTGTGTGAATATATATAATTATATATAAATATAAGACCAAAAATATAAAAATTGAATATTGTGTAATTACTGTGGTCTAGTAGATAGACCCAGAGTCCTCTTCATGAGTTCAAACCTGGCCTCAAACACCAACCAGCTATGTAATCCTAGGCAAGTCATTTAGTCTTGTTTCTTCTAGAAAATAAGCTATAAAAGGAAATGTTGTAACATTTTGCCAAGAAAACCCCAATTGAGGCCCCAAAGAGTAAGACGTGACTGAAATTACAATAACAATTACTATAAAATTCTGGCAAATTTTGGCACTAGTTTGGACTCAAGGTACAAAGATGGGAATATACAACCCTCTTTTCCTTGCCAAGTTCAGATATTTTGGATATGGAACAACAAATATATATACTGTTCAACTTGGTTGGTATATTGGTTAATTTTGCCAAACTGTGTTTTTTCTCCTTTTTTTTTAAGTTCTTTGTTAGAACAAATAGCTTTGAAGACTGAGGAGGTGGCAGGATTAGTTATATTAGGTATAAACTTTATACATATATATTAGATGAGAATGAAAGATGGCATTTTTTTAAAGTAAACTCATCATTTGTCTCTTGAATAATACTACTCTTCTTGACACTACCATCTTTGTCAATGACCCCATTATTCTCTCTTATACCTATATGTAGAATCTCAGAACCATCTCTTTCTTTTTCAGCTTTAAACTTCTAATCAATTGTCAATTTTTATTTGTTGTCCCTTGGTGATATCTCTCAAATTCAACTCCGTCCCCTCTTCTTCCAGTCCTCACTACCACTCTGTTGATAGGCTCTCATTTCTGCTCACTTGCATTGTTTCAACAGGTCTAGTCATCCATATTCTCTTCCCCATTCAAATAGCCTTTCACACTAAATGCAACCTTATGACTCACAGTTATGACCATATCACTTCATTGCTCAAAAAAGTGTTCAGTTGCTCCCAATGGACTCTAAAATTCCTTATCTGGGTGAAAGAATGAGGTTCTACTCTTAGTCCATTTAATTACAGAAAGCTCAGACATCTCTGACAAATCAATATAGATAAGCTTAGAGAGAATAAGTGATTGTTGTTGCTGTTGTTAAGTTGTTTTAGCCATGTCCAAGTCTTCATGACCCTGTTTGTGGGTTTTCTTGGCAAAGATATTAGAGTAGTTTGCCATTCCCTTCTCCAGCTCATTTTACAAATGAGGAAACTGAAGCAAGCAGGGTTAAGTGACTTGCCCAGGGTCACACAACCAGTAAGTGAGTAGTGTTTGGATTTTAACTAATAAATAACATGGGGCTATTTCCTCAAGAACAGAATTGTTAATTAATGGGGAATGCAATTTTATAGGCATGAACAATCTAAATTCCATTTAAAAAGTAATGGCTGTCTTTGGTATTTAAATGTAGGCATTGGATACTATTTGAAATCAGATGAGAATCAAATAAGAGACAGAGAACATTACAAGATGTGAAATAGAAATCTTTGATTACATTAAATTTAAAGGTTTTGTACAAACAAAGCAAATGCAACCAAGTTTAAAAGGGCAACAATAAATTGGGGGGGGGGGGCGGCGGATTAGAACACTAGTCTCTGACAAAGGCCTCATTTCTCAAGTATATAGAGAACAGAGTAAAATTTATAAGAATATAAGGCACTCTACAATTGACAGTCAAAGGATATGAAAATCAGTTCTCAGAGGAAAAAATTAAAACTATATAAAACTATATAAAATGGTCCAAATTACTACTGATTAAAGAGATGCAAGTTAAAACCATTCTAAGATACTACCTTATACCTATCAGATTGGGTAATATCCCCCAAAATAAAAATGATAAACATCTAAAGGCATGTGGGAAAATTGGGACACTAACATACCATTACTGGGCCTGTAAATTGAAACAATCATTCTGGAAAACAATATGGAATCATATCCAAAGGACCATAAAACTATGCACCGGGGGAAGCTGGGTGGCTCAGTAGATTGAGAGCCAGGCATAGAGATGGGAGGTCCTAGGTTCAAATATGGCCTCAGCTACTTCCCAGCTGTGTGGCCCTGGGCAAGTCACTTGACCCCCATTGCCTAGCCCTTACCACTCTTCTGCCTTGGAGCCATTGACTCCAAGACAGAAGGTAAGGGTTTAAAAAAAACAAAAAACTATGCGCCCCCTTTGAAATACCACTACTGGATTGGTATCAATGAGACAAGAGATAAGAGAAAAGGGCCTAACTGTTCAAAAATATTTTAACAGCTCTTTTTTATTAACAAATAATTAGAAATTGAGGGGATGTCTATTAGTTGAGGGTAAACAAGTTGTGGTATATGATTGTAATGGAATACTCTTGTGCCCTAAGAAATGATGAGCAGAATGAGTTCAGAAAAACCTGGAAAGAATTAGATGAAGTGAATTAAAGTAAAGTAAGCAGAACCAAGAAAACACTGAATATGCTAACAGAAATATTGTATAATGATCAACTATGAAGGGCTAAACCATTATCAGCAAAGCAAATTTCCAAGATATCTACAAGAGATTCATGATGAAAAATGCTATCAACAGCCAAAGTAGGAATTGTGAATTCTGACTGAAAATCAAAGCATGCCATCTTCCAAAATATTTCCTTAATGAAATTTTTTATCATATGTATGATATGTCTCATGTCATATTATGAGCAATATGGCATGTATTGCATAAAAGTACTGGTTAACATTGTGAATTTTAGATTTACTCCACCCTGCTTAGTCTTTAGAATTTTAGCAACCAGGAAGGTATACACCCCCACTTAAGGATTAAGTGGGTGGAGAAAGATCTATGACCCACGTGTGCTAGCAAGTGATAAATCAGAAAAAAACTGACTGACCCCCTGGGTTGTCCAAAGCCAAGTTTAAGTCACCATTGGTACATGTGAGTCACAGGAAGTGATATAAAGAACTGCCTTTATATTTTGCATCACTTCCTATGAGAGGGACTTTGATGGTGATACTTGACTTGAAGGAGCTCCAGCATGGGACCTCACCTGAGAAGACCACATGGTGAATGTTAAGGCTGACTCCCCTTTCCTTGGCTCTTTCTGGAGGCACTAGCCTCCAAGGAGGCACTTCATCTTGGAGGAGGCCTCCTGGCTGGAAGCCAATCTAGATTTAATCTTCTGGGAAGGCCCCTTAGCTGAGGCCTCTGAATTCCCCCTGGCTCAGACCAGGCTGGAGCAAATCTTCTTTGCTTTCCCTCTCTCTCCCTCATTCCTAATTTCTTCCTTCTATTATAAATAACTGTTAGACTTATTATTGGACTAAATTATTTAATTTGTGGTCACCAGGGATTTAATTTCTAAATCCCAAAATGAATTACTAAAGTAAATGGAATTTATGGTAGCTTATTTACAATAGAGGGAAGATATTAAGGAAAAGATAAAATGGGGGGGTGAGAGTGAGAGCTTTGGCTTCCTCAGAGCCAGGTAGAAATTCTAAGCCCCAGCCAAGGGAAAGGAGTCTCAAGACCATGAGCCTTTCTTGGAGGTTCACATCTCCAGAAAGGCAAGAAAACTAAATCAGCCTTTCATTCACCATGGTGACCATTTTAAAAGAAAGCAGTCTGAGGTCTCCTGCACAAGCTCCTCCAGGGGTCCAGTTTCACAGCCAAGTCTCTCTTCACTCTAAGTCTGAGTGTCTGTCTTCCAGTCTCTCCTCAAGTATCTGGACTTTCAGTCCAACTCTGAGTGACTTCTACAGTCTCTCCTCTGAGTGACTCTTCTTTACTCCAAAACCAAGTGTCTGATCTCTTTCAGTTCAACTTCTAGTGATTGAATCAATCTTGATTGATCCTTGTGTGCCTCTGTTTCCTCTATTTAAAGACCTTTTTGTCTTGTGTCACCTCCCCTAAAATTTTACACTTACCAATCACAGCAGATGCTCATCTCCAGGACTGCCCACTCAATGTATGAAATGAGTGTCACATCTTTTGTAGTTAGTTAACACCTCTTTGTGGTTAGCTAATACCTTTTTTGGTTAGTTAATAACTTTTTGTAGTTAAAATAGGTTGATCTACTTTAAATACTGAGTTAAAACTTTTGGGGATTAAAATCTAAAAAGACAGGGAATTACAATTTTATCTTCACTGTCAAGGAAGAGCTAAGTACCTTCATTGTTACAATCAGGAGATAGCCAAATCCAATCTTCACATAACTCAACATAAAATTCCATCCTGACTCAAGTATTTCATTGGGATTTAGAATTTAAATCCCTCATGACCAATAGATTGAAAGATAGATAGATAAATAGATAGATAGATAGATAGATAGATAGATAGATAGATAGATAGATAGATAGATAGATAGATATTCAGTCTCAACCCTAAAATTTACCCTTAACAATATCCAATATCAGACTATTGACTACCTGGAGGACACAGGAGGAGAGAGAGAAAGAATCTGTACTGTAAAATGTCAGAAAATTGTCAAAATTGTCAAAAATTGTTTCTGTGTATAATTGAGATCTTAAGAAAGAATAAGTTTGTTTTTCTTTGCTCCAGAGAACTCTGCTATTTGGAAGTATGATTAACCCATCCTTCTCTGCTTGACCCTAGACCTAGGAGCAGTGGGTTGGAGTTATCAAAGAAGCACACTAAGGTTCAATATAAAGAAGAATGAGTTGACTCAGGAGAAAGTGGTTCTCCTTAACTGGTAAAGATTGGATGATGTTAAGGTTTGGCCAGCTATAGAGAGAATTCTTTTTCAGATGCTAATTGTGCTAGGTGTTCTCTGAGGTCCCTTCCAAATCTCACATCCTCTGATATATTGAGCACTTTCCTAGGTGTTTTAACCAATACAAGAAAGGTTCCTCCCTTTAATAATTTGTAATTTACTCAATTAATAACAAACATTTCTTAAATACCTCTTATATTCCAGGCACTATATTGAGTGCTGCAAATAGAAAAAAAAAAGGTACAACACAGTACCTAGTCTCAAAGAGCTCATAGTATAATAGGTAGACAATACCCAAACTACATACAAACTATAGATGGTATGAATTGGAGAAATTATCATTGGGAAGTCACTAGCATTAAGGGGAATGAGGGTAGGATTCCTGTAGAAGGTGTGATTTTAGCTGGGACTTGAAGGAAGCAATGAAGAAGAGTTAAAGAAAAAGAGGATTCAAAGTATAAACCTATTAGATAATGGTACCCAATAAAAGATTGTTTCTAATCGATTGCTAAATATTCATACAGACATGTTTTCCAGGGACTCTCTCTTCCTATTCCTCCAAGTAGTTATGGTCTCCTAAAATGGAACCATTTGATGATTCAATATTCTCCCTTTCATCAACCATTTGCCAGTTTACAAGCAAGGCATCACTCAATTATTTCATCTGCTCAAGGTGCGGGGGAAATTAAGCAAAAAAAGGCATAAATTAATCCTTCCAGAAAGAAGAATTCCTTAATGCAAAGGCAAAAGGGGAAAGGGAAGTCTGAGAAAGGACCACATAATGAGGAACTCCCTTATAATATAAACTCATAGCCTTTGAATAGGAAATCTGTGCCCAGTACAATTATGACAATCTATGAGCAGAATGCTTTTTCATAATTTGGGGCAAAATATTTTATCTCACTTGGCCTCAGGGTCCTCATCTGTAAAATGGGAATAATCCCTGCAATACCTAGGTCCCCAGGGTCTTATGAGGAGATATTGAGATTACGTAGAGCCCTTATTCTGCTAACTTTAAGGCATTGCATAAATGTCAGCTGCTATTATTAATCTTATATGAAGCATGATTTTCATCCCCCAAAGAATAATTTAACAAAGTCATCCCTTCATTCACCAGTCATTAATTTATATTATGAATGGTTTTGGAGATGTTTGTCCTACCTCTTTTTTTGAAAACTGGCATAATGAGAGCTCTTAATGGTAGAATATAATTAACATCCATCTAAATCATTTCCTCAGCAAACCTAGTACACTTGGCTCTTTGCAACTAGGGTATATATCACAACAAAAGTCTTCCCTCATCAGAGGGAAGACTTATAACCAACCTTCAACCAATCCATTACCTAAAAAAGATTACCTAACATAAACTAGTATCGAATTAAATATTAATTAAGATCAAAATTTTTAAACTAGAAGGAACTTTCTAAAATTTCTAAATAAAATTCCTAATTTAAAAATAGGAAACTGAAGCCAAGAGAAATAATTTTCTAATAACCACACAGCTAGTCAATGTTAAAGGGGGATTTGGACCCTCTTCTCTGTTGATTCCAAGTTCAGTGGCCTTGTTCTCTGAAACCTCATGATTAGCTCTTATGATTATTTTTTTTATTTTTTAAAAATCATTCTATTGGCAGGCAGCTAGGTGGCTCAGTGGATTGAACTCTAGAGACAAAGGGGTTCTGGGTTCCAATTTGGCCTCTGACGCCTCCTTGCTATGTGACCCTGGGCAAATCACTTAATTCCTATTGCCTAGCCCATACTCCTTTTCTTCCTTATAAGCAACATACAATATTGATTCCAAAATGGGAGGTAAGGGTTTTTTTAATTACTCCAGTAATATGTAGTGTCCTTGGAGAGAATTTGGGGGCATCTTGAAAAAAGTAATTGTTTTTCTTATTTTTTATGTTTGATTCATTTATTCAGCCAGCATTATTGTACACCTTTGAAATGCTATAGTCTGGAGGAAATGGAAATAAACACGATTTGATCTTTCTTTTAAAGAATTTGCAAAATACAGAATGAATAATAAAAATTATAACAACTACATTTATAGAGGACTTTAAGGTTCACAGTGAAATGCTTTATATAAGTTATCTCTTTTGTTCTCAGATTGTACATAAATAACTATAAAGCAAATTAGAGTGAGGTAAATACACAAGAAAAGTAGAAAACTATCAATTTAGATGAAGGAAAGAGCACAGGTGGTCTGGTTGGGAGGAGACAATCAAGAAAGATTTCTTAAAAGAGGTAGTTATTGAATTAAACTTTGAGGAATACCCATATATCTTAACAAAGAAATCATGTTGTTGTGAATAGAAAACTGTCTTCATAGTCAAGAAGACCTGAGTTTAAGTTCCAATGCACACACACAAATCCAAATACATACACAATGACTATGTATTCCTGGACTTCATCTTTTAGTAATCTAGGGTGGCAGCTCTTTAGGAATATAAGTTACAGAAAAGATGCTGACCTACATTGGTAGAAGGAGTTTCCTCCTAGGAGTTCCCCAATCAGTGAAATCAAAGGTCTAGAGATGTTCATCAGTGGAGTGTTAGCCAAAAAAGTGATACATTAATTATGACATAGAAAATCATTAAAAACCACCCATTGAGGAATCCATATCTATAACTAGGGAGGGAATTCCCACAGAAGGATAAGATTTTATATCCAATCTTCCAGTAAGGGGTTATTTAAGATTTTCCCTTCTAGATTTTGCTAAAATTGGGAATGGTTGTACATCTGCCACAAATTTTAATAGTCACTAATGAGTTGTCATTTTTCCTAGACCACCAGAGAGACATATGGATTGGTTTACATTCCCATCAGGGTTTCAAGAGTCATAAATAAGAGGAAAGCTCCAGCTTACAGCCCACATCCTAAATTGCTGCTTGGGGAAATTGAAGTCCTATAATTATAAAGTAAAACCTTCAAACTCATGGTTACTCCTAAAGTGATGAGTTTGATTCGCCCTTGATTTAGGTCAGTGCCACAACCTCCCTTTCTACTCATCTAGAAGAGGTATCTGGAGATTTGGGAAAGGCATAGATGCAAGCCTGGCCACTTTTCTAATTGCATATTTTACTGATTATTTAAAAGAACATTGGAACATGCTTTAGA
Organism: Monodelphis domestica; assembly: GCF_027887165.1. Lineage (NCBI taxonomy): Eukaryota > Metazoa > Chordata > Mammalia > Didelphimorphia > Didelphidae > Monodelphis > Monodelphis domestica. The sequence continues at coordinate 37,754,165 of NC_077233.1, read as the reverse complement.
TTAATTTTATTGATTTTAAGAAAGATTTATGTTATTGATTTTTAAAAGGAATTTTTAAATTTTCATTGCCAGTTCTCCATATAAAGTTGTCAAGTGCCTTAAAGAAAGGGTTATTAGCAAGAGAGATAAACAGAAAAATTTATATGCTTGAATAATTTCCCCCTGAGAGAGAAACAGGAAATACCTTCTGAATATTAATATTATTCAATAAGCATAAAATTCGAAGAAAGTAAAACTTGAATCCAGACATCAAATTGAACCAGTGAGTAAAAATAACACTTAAAACCACATTGGTCTCCTCCAAATAAGGCATATTAAGCCAAAAGTTAGAAATGAGCCAGCCAGAGCTCTATACATCGAGGCACTAATTAGCATCTTAAAATCAAAGCTCAGTGGCAAGAATATATCTAAAGCAATTGCCATTTGCTGAGTAAAAATCTTAACGTGCATTTTTGGAAGCAAACAATTGACTGTAACAGATTTTCATAATATCCAAACAGATACCTAAAGGGGATTAGTGAAATCTTGAGCTTACCACCATAAGGTAGGCATGGAAAGATTAATACTTCTTCACTGTCAAAAAAAAAGAGAGCAAGAAAACTGAAAGATGTTCTTGGAGCATATGATAAGTAGATTATGAACTTACTTTGATCCTTTTGAGACAAGGAGACATCACTCCCCCAAACAAGAGTAAAATCTGACTGTGGATACATGTCATTGGATTTTTGTTTTAATATAAGCAAAAATAGAGTCCTTGAAGAGAACTGAAATGGACTAAAATTCTATAGAAGAAACTGAAGGCTCTTCATGAGTGACAGCCATATGAACCAGATAACTAATAAGACAGAATTTTGTGTCTAGGTTGACATCTGAAGCTTGCTATCCTTCATAAACTAACAGAAGACAAATCCCTGTACTACAAATATGGAACACAAAATACCCTTGGGAATTAAACAAAAAGACTGCATGAGAGAGAATTATCACTGACAGCACTATGTCCATATTTACCCAATACACCACTACTCCATAAAAATGCCATTCTAAAAATATTCATAGTCTATAATCTACATAAGCCACCAACAAGAAGTTTATAATAATATGAAAGGGACTCATCCCAGGACTATTTCTAACTGAACTTGATTGAAAAAAATAAGTTGGATGAGATTAACAATAAAAATGGTAATAATGATGATGGTTGTGGTGGTAGTGATGATGACAATAGCAAATTTCATCATAAGGTTGATAATAATTATAAATAACTAAAATTATATAGTGCTTTGATGTTTTATGAAATATTTCAGACATTTGATTTGATTTTCTGTGAAATAGGAACTACATGTATTATCATGTATGAATTTAACTCCTACTGTCCTTCCCCTCTAAAATATGAGTTCTTCATGATCTATTTCCTTTTCCTTATGTATATTTAATACATATTCAATAATCTTGATTTTGAGCTGGAAAAAATCTATAGGATCCAACCCCTTCATTTTACAATTAAAGATCTCTGATGTTTGTACCCTGCATCACTTTGAGTAAGTCAGTTTTCATCTCTGGACCTCAGTTTCTTCATCTGTGAAATGATGAATGGACCAAATGACCTCTAAATGTCTTTCTGGTTCTAGAACTATGATGTTCTGTTTAACTGATTTGTCTAAACTTGAAACAGAGCCAGATTCATATGACTCAAATTTAGATCATCTGACTACAAATTCAGTGTCTTTTCCAATATACCATACTGCCTAAATAAAAGCTAAGCTACTTATTATAGTAAATTATGAATTAGAGCCCATCATTAATCTGTAAGTTTATCAGATGTGAAATTCACTAAAAGTCACTATTCAATGATATTACAATGTACAATTATATTAAATTCACCTTGGAGCCAAATTTTTGTTCTTTGAGTAGGAAATCCCTTTCCTGACAATGAAAATGGCTGATTTCCCCATTTCAATTATTATTCAGACTATTTTTTTTCCCATCTTGGTTAGCGGATGATAATAGTCCCTAAAAAGGCGTGCCTATGTTACCACAGAATCACACACACAAAAAAAAATTCCTACAGCTACTGGATAAAGAACAAGCCTTCATTCAGCTTTTGTTTCAGCAGCTAACCAAAACCCAGGACAGGCTATTTGATAGCTAATAGTAAGAAGATAATGGAGATGTTTTCAGCCTGTTGGCCAGTTCCATAGAACATTACCTCCTTATTGGAAAATTCATACGTATCCCTGATCAGACTGAAATCATTCATCAGAATTTGGGTGGGGGTCTGGCAGACAGAAAGGAAGAAAAGGGAAGGGAAATAATGCCAATGAAGGCTTCTAGCATATTCTTATTTATTTTACATATGTGTAACAAGGTGTTTATTATCATTGACCCAAAGGAAATGAAGACCCATTCTTAGGAAGATACTCTGGAAGTCTGAAACAGAAACAAATATAACCTTTTACTTTGTTGTAAATTATGGTTTTAACCAATTTCATTTGTTGTATATTTTGTGCTGAAGCATAAGCCATATTATATGGCTCTACATTTTTTGTTTGTGCAGTAAACACGCCATGAATTATCTTCATCTCTTAGATATTAGTTGAAGGCCACACTTGCTTTTCATATATTCAGACTTTTCATTACAGGCTCTTGATTTATTGATCCTTCAAAAAGTTCAGAACACTCACATATCTACCAATGACTTTTTAATTTATTTTCAATGTGTATCACAGTGTCTCCATTGGATCATTTTTTCATCTCCTTATCACGCCCTCCCTATATTCTTTTTCATTATATGCAAATGTGAATAGCTCCTTATGTATAATATTTTGGATTTGGTCTTCATTTTATTTCCTCATCTTTGCCTTTCATTTTTCTAAGCTCAAATTCCACTTATGTGATGATTACTTCAGACCCTTTTATATTAACCTTGGATTTTGAACTCTATTGTAAATGCTTCATAAACCCATTTTCATTAGAAATTATGAATCTAGGCTTTAAAATAGCTTGGATTATAGCCCAGGACAATCAGATTCAAAGCAGATGCTAATTATAAGGGATCTGCTTTTTAGATGTTGTTCATACTCTGTATTTAGCTTGATTTAAGGCTAGCTATTTGGTTATTAAATAGCTCATCAGCATATTGACAGCTGGATCAAGTTTTAATTAAATCTATCAGAGATGTTTCCAAGTATATATGACAAAGTACATCCATTGCAAGAAAGGCTCCTTGAATATAGACATATATTCATGAAAACTCTTAATAACTAGAACCATGTTCATTAAGAAGGCTCATTAATCCTCTATGAATTATTTAAATATGACTTCCAACTATTATGTCTAATGGATATAGCACATAGCTTGCATGAATGAGCTAATAGACCTGTGACAGAACTAAAGAAATGCAGCAAGATAAATTAAAAAAATACTTTTATTTTTTAACACTATCGTGGCAGCAGTTGTATTTTTGACCTGTGAAGGAACTTAAATGGCCCAACCTAAAGCAAAGACTATTTCTATTAATCATGATAATAATATAGTCATACCTTGAATCTTGAGTTTCTGCTCATAGTTCTGTTTTCCAAGAATTAGCTTCTCTCTTTTCCTATCCTTCCCCTAATCTTCTTGTGAGTGAGAATAGTTTCCCTCATCATCTAGAACAGTGCCTGGCACACAATGCACTTAATAATGCTTATTAATTGATAAATAAATATATTATAAATTGATAAATATATTGATTGATGGTTTATATATGTTCAACTTCCTCCAATTTATAGCCAGTTTGTGTGATTTCATCATTTCCTCCAGCTCCATTCAACCTTTGCAAATGGGAGTGAAAGAGGCAGATAGTGAAAGTAATACAAGGTTGAGACTTGGCCAAGAAGGAAGGATAAAGAAAAAGAAGACAACAGATACAAGAAGATGATAGTATAGTATTGAGATAATTGTTAAGAGAGGAGAATGAATGTTACCAGTTCAGGGATGATAGACTGGCAAAAGAACTAAGAAGTAGAGGGATTGAAGGTCATGGAGAAAACAAGAGATTATGGGATAAGCATTGAGGCAGAGAGAAATGCGGAACAATAAAAAGTAATGATCAGATAAAGCAAATTTTTAATTCATGACCACAAAAACTCAACACCTACGGGTTATATCAAGATCAAAACTGTGAATGACCATTGCCATGTATTGCTTAGCTGTAGAATTTATGTGAACCAAACAAAACTGATTCCATTTTGAAAAGAAAGTTTTATTTTCTGCTCTCTTCCTCCTGACTATTGGAATTAAGAGACAACCTGTTTCACATCTGGTGAAGTCCAGAAACTCATTATCCCTCTTCCACCTCAGAAATATATAATCTTTCCTCCCATAAGAAACCAGATTATCTAATCCTATCTCATGGTTTCTGTTCTATTTATGGCTTTCTTATAATGTATAAAAGCTGTACCAAATATGTATTCAGAGTCCAGGATCTACCAAGTTTTCTGGTCATGATTTGTTGTGTAACTGCATACCTTGCCAATAAACCAATATGCTCAGAAGCACAAATCTTTGTTTCCTCAGGTATCGTAGATTCTACTCATAACAGAACCAGAATGGAGAAATAGGTCAAGGAAATTCACACACTCTCATTTCCTTCACCTAAGCTACTTCCTCTCTGCTCCTTACCTTGGTAAAGAGGACATCCCTGGCTACCCTCCATCCCTAAAGGTCAAGATGCTAATAATTAGTATGTCCCTTCTTAGTTTATTAATAGGAATTAAACCATATCCTATCATTTGTAGTTTTACAGACATATCTAGCAAGAGCCTCTAATTGGACAAATTGAATTAACTTAAATCTTTAGCTATAATCTTCTCAAAAGGGTAAAATCCAACAACTAAGCATATTCAAGACTACTTCTTTAAAAGAAAGGTAGAACCATATTCAGGTGCAATACCTGGAAAAACATCAATATATAGTTGAAAGAACACCAGAGTCAGAATATGTACATTCTAATCCTGTTTTCACTTATTACTATGCGACCATGAGTTATCTTGGTAACCTCTCTGAGCTTCATCTATAATATGAAGCAATGATAATTATGTCCGCTACTTTACAGGGATCAGAGAATTTTCCAGCTGGAATGGGTCATCAAAATCAATTCCCTTCATTTTTACAGATGAAGAAACAAGAATTTGGAGATGTGAAATAACTTGGCCAATATCTCACCAAGGAAGTGACTGACAAGATTTCAAATTGGATCTTTTGATTTTCAATCTTGTCTTCTTATTACACAAGACTCAGGAAAGCTCACTGGGCAGAACTGAGTGCTCTATAAATCAGAGATCATCATAACATGAATAAAAGGATGAAGTCTGACAGTAAACATCTGAGGAAACTTTGCTGGATATCTGGCTGCATAGAAGAAACAGATTCAGCTTTACAAGTCACAACTCCAGCTCTTTGTCAAGTTGTCAGTTCTGTGGGGTCATGGATTTTGTGTTTTTCTTTTTCAAAATATTGCCACAAAGTCCACGTTATTTCAGGTGTTTGCTTTCCTGGTCATGTTGCCATGAGGAAGAGGCCCCAAACTGTTAAGTCCTGAAGAGGAGTCATCTTGGTTTTTATTTCTCAGAGAAAATAATTCATTATACTGAAATATGAAAATTATATATTTCCAGAAGACAATGCAGAATGGCAGGGAGTCGAGGGGAGCATATGGGAAGAGAAACAATGAAATCTATGTTTTACAAGAAGCCAATAAAAACCAGAGAGATTAGCCCTAAATCAACTTGCAGTGTGTCAAAGAAGTGAATTTAACTATATAGAACTACAGGGGAGAAATCCATCTTCATCTCCATGCCTTAAGTAAGTTTTTGACAAGAAATTTAATAACACGAAAGGAAACGCAATACTCTATATACAGAATTTTTATGGGAAAAAAGATAAAGAAGCTACTGGATATAAGACATTGTTTATAAGTCAATGTTTCAAGTCTGTGGAATATGTCGGCAAAACACAGACTCACTTAACTCCAACAAAACAACCTTCATTTAAAGATATTTTGGCTTTTGAAATCTTGTCATTCAGCTTTTATTAAGCACCTGCTGTGTGCCAGGTAGCATGTGAACCATTGGGGATATAAATTCATGAAAAAATTCCTGTTCTCAAGAAGCTTCCATTCTAGTTGGAGAAGCAACAAGGAAATATACACATGTAGATACATAAAGATATACATAAAAATATATGTGTACGTGTGATCCTTACAATAACCCTGAGAAGTGGTTACTATTATTATCCCTATTTCATAGTTGAGGAAACTGAGGCAGATATAAATTAAGTGGCCTATCCAGTGTTACATGGCAGGTCCAAAATCTAAATACTGATACCATATTTAATTGCATAAATCTGGCCAATTCCTTAATTCCTTTCCATTTCATCATCTATAAAATCCTTTGGGTTATGGAGGGGATCAAATGAGATAATACTTTATACTCTAAAGGACTTCATAAATGCTAGCTATCATCATTGTTGCCCAGATCACAGACTTGGTAAGTGTCTAAGGAATGATTTGAACTCAAGTCTTCCTGACTCTAATCTAGCACTCCATTCACTACTCAATGATGATTCTAAATAAGAAGTATTGACTTGGTATGAATAACAATGAAATGCACCATTGACCTTTCTTTTATCCTTGCCCCTTGAAATGATTCACTTCTTTTTTCAGAATGCACATATCTAACTTCCAACATCCTTCTTTAACAATGAATGTGTATCATAAGTGAATTTATATTATATATTTATAAATATAAATTATATTGTAAAAAGAATTTATACTATATTATACTTGTTTAACATATCTCTCAATTAGCAAGCACATTTTTGGTGCTCCCTAAAGTCATTCCAAGGCTCTTTTGATGGTTTTCTTGGGTTGAACAATTTTCCCCTGTCGAATTTTTGGAAAAGATGGTTATAGGTTGTGGAATTATCAGTTTTTTTATCCATATCCATTTTTTTTTGGCATCATACACTTGCTTAAATAAATAATGCCAAAGTTGCCTTATTTACATGCCATATCTCCTTTTTGTAATTCTTCTTATTGACTTTGGCTTGATTGGTTAATTGACTTTGATTTTTGCTCTAAAAATTGATGGGCTATTTATACTAAAAAAAATGACTTGGCAATGGTTCATTGGGAACTGTTCATTTTCTATCTATTAGCATATCACAAAATGTTTTTGTGTTGTCAGTCATTGCTTGCTGAATCCATCATTTCCTTTTTTTCTTCTTGAAGAAAATATTCATGAAAATGAGTTTGAGATTTCTGCTCTGGTGACAAGCCTTTGGTACTCCTCATTTCCAACAGCTGAACAATGGTTTCCAATTTATTTTTCATTACTCCCTTTGTCCACCTTTGCCTTGTAGAATTCTAGCCAGATGTAGATATCACCTGTGACTTCACTGGTCTAAGAAACATCCAGCTGAGGAAGCTCCCTCTCCCAATGTAGGTTGATACTCTTTCTACAATTTTATAGAAGGTAATTAATTACAGGTAGACTTAATTAGTAATTAATTAATTATAAAGAAATTAAAATTTTTGCCCAGGGTCACACAGCCATGGTGTGCAATAGAAGGGCTTGAACTCAAGTTTACTTAATTTTGAAGCTGGCTTTCTATCCACTACTCAGTATTGCCTCTTTATTAAAATACATGTTGATTAATTTGATTTGGAAGATTTTACTAATCCTTTTTAGAATTCCTTGAGTTTCTCATTCTCTTCAACAGATGGTAGGCTCAAAGGTAGCAATAGTTATTTTTTTTTCTTTTTTAATATATGATTTTCCCAATTACATGTAATAATTTTCAACATATATTTTCCAAAATTATCAGATCCAAATTGTCTTCCTTCCTTCTATTTCTTCTCCTCTCCTGGAGATGGTAAGCAATTTGATCTATTTCATATTGGCCATTGTGAAAGAAAATTTATGTAAATCCCAAACCCCCAAAAGAAAACACAAATAAATAAAATTTAAAATAATATGCATTGATCTGCTTTTTGAGTCCAACAATTCTTTTTCTGGAGGTAGTCAGCATTCTTTGTCATAAGTCCTTCAGAATTGTCCTTGATCATTGTATAAGTGAGAATAACTAAGTCTTTCACAGTTGATCATCATACAATATTGTTGTTATTTTGTATAGAATTCTCCTGAATCTGCTTATTTCACTCTGTGTCCATTCATGTAGATTTTTCCTGCTTTTCCTGAAATCATCCTCCTCGTCATTTCATATAGCATAATAATATTTCATCATTAACATACACCACAATTCATTCAGCTATTTCCCAATGGACAAATGTCCTCTCAAATTTCAATTCTTTGTCACCACAAAAATTATTGCTATTACTTTTGCACAAATTGGTCCTTTCCTCTTTTTTTTATCTCTTTGAGATCTAGAACTAGTAGTGGTATTATTAGCTAAAAGGGGGTGCACAGTTTTATAGCTTTTTGGGCATAGTTTCAAATTACCATCCAGATGATTGGATCACTTCACAATCCTACTAACAATCCATTAGTGTCCCAATTTAGGTAGCAATAATCTCCATGGTAGTCTTTCTTTAACTATTTTCCATGATATTTTTTTTAAGCCTTTACCTTCTACTTTAGAATCAAGGTAGAAAAGTGGTAAGGGCTAAGCAATAAGAGTTAAGTGACTTGCCCAGGGTCACACAGTTAGGAAGTCTATGAGGCTAGATTTAAACCCAGAACCTCCCATCTCTAGGCTTGGCTCTCAATTCACTGAGCTATCCAGCTGCCCCTGCCATGAAATTTTTAATGGGAGGAAGCCTAGAGTTCTGTGAAGTGATATTTCTTGTTGCTCTTGGACAGATAATAAAACCACCTCCAACAACTCCTTTCTTCATTTCTCTAAGAAATGCCAGCCAGCCATCCTTTCAATTAGCTTGCACTTTCCTTTTTCTCTTGGTTTCAATTAAATCAATAATGTCAGTACTGGTGTGATTTGGTTCCTCTAGTATTATTATTATATCTATTTGTGGATCATTGGATGAGGAACTCACATTCAGACTGCCAAAAGTTAGCTTAATTTTTAATGAGAATGTGTGAATATATACATAGATAATAGGTAGCATTTTAGTTCAACAACATTTTAGGTGTGTAAAGTATTTTCTATATGTTACCTTATTCAATCATCACAACAACCATTATTCCCATTTTATAAATAGGGAAATTGCCCAGCATCACATAGCTAGTATCTGAGACATGATTGGAACTCAAGTCATTCTGACTCAAAGTCTAGGACTCTATATTCTACATTTCATTCTTCTTTCTCTTTCTGTTTCTATCTCTCCATTCTTCCCCTCTCCCCCCCCCTCTGATTCTCTTTCTCTCTCTTTCTCTTTCTGTCTGTCTGTCTCTGTCTCTGTCTCTGTCCTTGTCTCTCTCTCTCTCTCTCTCTCTCTCTCTCTCTCTCTCTCTCTCTCTCTCTCTCTCTCACACACACACACACACACACACACACACACAATCAACATCATCATTGTCATCGTTATCATTATCATCATCATTTACCTCATCAAGCATCAAGGTAAGTGCAAGAGAACCTAGGTTCAAATCTCATTTCTGATGCTGATGACTTATGTGACTTTTGGTCAAAATTGGGCCTCAGTTTCTTCATTTTAAAAATGAGATAGTTGAGGTAGATGGTCTCTAAAGTCCCTTCTAGTTCTAGCTTTGGCTAAATTCTTTGTAATCCTTCCACTGGTAACTTCCTATTTTTAACTAATTCTTCTTGGATAAGGGTATTCTTCTCATTTGTTTCAAAGCTGCTGAAGGACTGCAAATGGTTTCAGTCCTTTTTACATTTATTTCTATACCCTGGTGTTAATTCCCAGTTACCTCACCCTATTTATAGCTCTACTGCACCTGTACCCCTTTAGAAATCACTGCATCCTTCCCGTCATTCTACTTAGATTCTATTCCCTCTCTAATAAGATGGATGAAGCACAAGAAAAACAATTAGATTATTTGTCTCATAATCTGTTTTCTTTTTTCTTTCCTATAAATAGGGGAAATAACAGCTTTCAAAGTTATAGCATATAAAAATCATAAAGTTAGCAAAATATAAGAATTGTCCTTTATTTGTACCATGATATGATATATCCTTTTCTAACACCTTAGAAATGTTTCTGAAGTAGAAACTTAACCATGCTATTCATTTTACTGGGACAGGATCCCTCCTCACCTTTTTTATGCAAATTCAATGGCACACCAAGTCCAAAAGATGAGCCATTGCCTTTTCTAATAGTGGAAAAAGCTCAGCATTTGGAGTGAAAGGATCTGCATTCTAATTCCAGAAGTACTATCTCCTACTAATATAACCTTAGACAAAATATTTAGCCCCTCTAGGCTATGGTTTCCTTTATCTACAAAACAAAAAGGTAGGATTGGTTGAACTTTGAATTCTCTTTCAACTCTAACCCTCCAATCCTTAGACTTGAAAGACAAAACTTATGTTCCCTTCCATGACTTTGTTGTCACCTAAAAGATAAAGACTATGGAGAGAGAGAAAAAGAGAGAGACTAAATGTTCTCCCAACAATTCAGAGTTTATACTAAAATCTAATATCTTATCATATACTTGCATGAATATTCTTGAATTCTAAACCATTAAGACTTTCAGATTCAAAAATGAATACATGTTTGTCTGTTATTTTGTGATTTGGGAGGGGGAGAAATCAGGATTGTAAGCAATTTTCCTGCTTGCCTCTTCCAGATGAATGCATTTTCATCTCCCTTTGGGCTTTCCTTCTTTCAATATTTCCCCAACCTGATCAGTTGGAGCCCTGACACACTGGCAGGCCCTGCTGCAAAGATGAATATGGCTAATTTGGTAGATAAAATTCTAATCTTACTTGTCTTGATTGTCAATTTCTGAAAAGTAATCTAAGATGATGTCTTTATCCCATAATTTATTGTGTCTCAGTTTAACTGAAGATGTCGTTTGCTAGAGCTAATTGCGTTCTCTCATCTGATCCATGGAAGACTGGGACTGAAGACATGGGTACTAATTGTGGGAAATGAGCACACCTCTGGAATCCCACCCAATAGAAAATCTACAGTCAATGTATATTTTGGAAGATGCTGGTAAGCATGCTATTATTTCTTCACTCTATATTTGTGGACTTTATCTCCTCAGTTCAGCTGAAAATATTTCAAATAGGGACTTGGAGAATTGGGGAAGGTTCGCTTGTTGAGTGAGTTTGCTAGACTCCAACACAAAGTAGAGTTCTGGGAAGCAAACAGGAAACAGAGACAAGCTGGTAGGTGCCAGCCGCTGGCATCTGGAGATATGAAAACATATTTGCCAGAGTATGTTCTTATTTTAGAGACTGAGTGGTATAAATAGAATAGCCATATATAGGTATGTGAGTAGAGACCAGAGTTCATTGAACTCTGGGTACAAAAACTTCTCTACCAATACAGGTCAACAGTTTCAGTGATTTGTTGTCTTAGTTGCCTACAGCAGCAATGTCAAACTTAAATAGAAATGAGGACCACTAAACTCCAAAAGCATTCCTGTATGCCACATATTAACTTTGAAAATCATACATTAATATATTTATTTTTCATTATATATCAACACATTAAAATCAGGTAGAATTTGCATTTTAATCTGGTTCAAAGAGTTTGAAATAGTTTGTCCAAGGTCACACAAACAGTATGTGTCAGAAGCAGGGTTGAAACCAAGATATTCCTGACTGTGAAGTCAGCTTCAATGAGCAAGTACCCTGTGAGAGAAAGAGAAAGACAGAAACAGAGACAGCAACAGAGAGAAAGAGATAGAGATAGAGACAGAGACAAAGAGGCAGAGAGAGACAGAGATAGACAGAGCCAGAGACAAAAAACAAATAGACAAACAGACAGGCAAAGAGAGAGAGAGAGAGACAGACAGACACAAACAGAGGAGAGAGAGGAATGAAGGAAGAAGGGAGGAAGAAAAGGAGAGAAAAAAGAAAGAAAAAAATTTAAAATAATGTTGGAGAGTAATTTTAGAAACAAATACAATGAGAGAAGAAAGAAGATAAAGCATATACAGATAACAGCATGCTAGACTAGAAGGGAGAAGATGCTGAGTCATAGTTTAACCCTGACACTTTCTGTCAGCTGAATTGTCAACAAGTATCTGAAGATTTTACTCTATGTCAAGTACTGGGCTAAGTGCTATGGATACAAAGACAAAATGTTTGACTTTCCATCAAGAAGTTTACTTTCTAAAAGGAGAATGAAACCATTTGCAACCTCTGGAAATCAAGGGTTCATAATGGGGGATCCAATATTCAAAGAGTCTGTAAAGATTAAAATTTAGGGGAAGCTGAGGCAGGTAGAAATTAGTTTCTCTCTGCAAGGAGTATTATATTTTATGAGGTTTATTAAAGGTTAAGGATTAAACAAAATACAGAATAAGAAAGCACATGCCTAGGTCAGAGAGGCCTAGACAAGATAACCTCACATCATGAAAGAGACTCGTCTGCTCCAAAATGGAAGTCCAAAAGAGACTGAGCCTATTCACAACCAGGTTTAAATACCCCATCTCACTCTCGGCCCAGGTGAGAATTCAGTGAGATTAGAGGGCATTCTGGGGAAGTGGAGCAAGGATTTCTGGGTATTGAAGTCCTGGATTTGAGTCTATTTTACAAGTCCAAAGGCAGGTTATAGGGGGTCCATGATAGTGAATATGAAATAAAAATCCTCATTTAATTGAAATTTATTTCCTTCTTAAGCCTACGTATTTTATTCTATGTATTTAAAAACATCCTGAGGAGTACAAAGTCTTGACCAGAGTGTGTCGATCACATTCACACACACACACACACACACATACACTCTTTCATACACACATACACAAACCTATATCCACACTGAAGGCACAAACTGTACACACATGGACACGTACACATGCATAAGAGCTCCTGTGCTGGACATTATTTTGCCCCATGGACTCAAATTCCTTGAAAGCAGAGCCTGTTTTATTCTGGTTTTTATCTCCAGATACTGAAACATAATGGGTACTTAATGATTTGTGACTGATGATGAGTGACCCTGGGATAGTCATTTAGTCTTCAGTTCCAATTTCCTCATGGATAAAATTAGGTCACCCTCAGCTCTATGATCCAACAATTTACCATGTTATATAGATAGGCTGTGATCTGCATTAGAGGACAAAGTTCTCATCCTGGGAGTGCCCTATAAGGAACTACATCCATCTCATCTTTTCCATTTAGGAGCTGTTTCAAAAAAAAAAAAAAAAGTTTTCACTCTTTGAATTCACCAAAACAGGTTTAAAAAAATCTGTTTGTTAAAAAAAATGGCAAGAAATGGGTCCCTAGAATTCACTGAACTTTTAAACTTTTTAAGCTGTTCATTTGAAAAGATCCTATTCTCGCAAATGTATTTAAATGCTTTAACTTGAATTCCATTGAATAGCCTTCTGGAGATTTTCTTGGGAAAGAAACAATGAGCTCAGCCAATGTTCTGACCAGCTAAATGAGCAAACATTACCAGAACACTTATTGACATCACCCCCATAAATGACTTGTGGGTAATGTCTCATTGACTTACCGAGGATAAACTTTAATGAAACCCAGAAAGTCCTGTGAACTTCGGTGATGAATAGTGGCAGCAGGCCCCTTGTAGAGTGTGTCAGGAGAGCTGGAAGATTTCATGTCATCATGCATTCCTGGGCTATATTTTTTAAAAATCCCTTCTTATGGGAGTAATTTGTCTAAAAAGGGCAATTTTCGACTTTCTTGCTCGGGCTCCATTTTCTGTGTCTTTTCTGTTGTCTTTATTGTGAACACCTGGGCTCCATGAACAGGCATAATGTGAAGTCAAGGTAATAAGGTCTCCTAAATGCATGAAGGAATGTTGCTCTGGGTACCGTGGGGTTCTTTTCTTCATGTCGTACAGGGATATGCAGTAGCTACGTGGTTTCTCTGCTCTCTAAGCTATATTCCCTCTTATAAGCGTTTCACAATAGTGATGAATCCAACTGATAAATCTCTAAAAACAAAAATAGAAAATTGATAGCTTTGCAATAACTTTCTTTGGTGCACAGCTGGTGTAAACATCTTGTTCACACATCTGTGAGTCAGCAGTGTGGGGTTTTGTTTTTTGTTTTTTAGGGTTTTTTTCCCTATTGCATGGCATTATTATTTTTTTCTTTGATTCAAAGCATTTGACTGAAAAGCATCAGTTGTTTTGTGCTGCTCCACAAATGATACAACTATATCCATTATGCTACCCAATGACCATCTTTCTTAGGGAAAAAACATTTTAAATTACTGTCATGTTTCCAGATTTTTGTCCCTGTTTTACTGCCATCTTGAGAAGAATTAAAGTAACTTCTGGAAAAGAGGCTATGGATCTTGAATACAGTTGCCAATAAGGAGTTATGGTTCAATTTCTTAATCCCTTGGCATCTTGATCCTTGGCATCGCCACCCATTTTTGGCCCTCTATTTCCTGGCATTCTCAGATTCCCTTCATCTCTCCTTTCACAGAGGACAGTGGTTATGAATGAATATGAGGATGGCATGATGCAATAGGGTGATCACTCCCTTTGAGATTGCTGGTATCTTGAACCCCAAACATTCCATTTGGAATGGATTGGAGCTGCCTATTTCCACCAAACTTTCTGAAATAATGAAGTCCAATTATATTCAAGACTCTTCACTACTCTAGAACACAGGATGAGAATGAATAAAAAAGGAGCCAGAAACTGAGAAAATTAGAGGGATTATCACCCTTCCTAGACTACACAGAGGGAGAGTCAACCTTAATTGTCACATATACAGCCCAGATAGTTCTCTTTGAAATGTCTACATTTCATTTCTTTCTTTTTGTCCGAAATAATTTCTAATTCTCCCCTCTGAGATCATACAGAAGTCTGACATATTTCCCCCCTCTATAACAGTACTTCAAATATAGAGAGGCACTAATCATGTCTCAGCTAAATGTTTACTTCTATTGACAAACCATGTTCCTTCAATGCATTCTTATATAGTGTATTGGAGGGTGGGCTAGTTCCCACAACACTGAAAATGCTGCTATGCATCTGGAATATTCTAGGGATCTGCTTCCTGGATATTTAGAAGACTAGAACATTCATGGACATATTCTGCATCTACATGACTGGAGGCAGCAGCTTCCCATTGGCTACATAGCCAGAACTACCAGTCTCTTTTTAAAACTTTTTCTTTATTTTATTTCAGTAACCAATCTACACATAAGTTTTCCAAGGTTATATGATTCATGTTGTCTTCTTCCCCTCTTCCCTCCCCTTTCCCATAGTTGACAAGCAATTCTACTGGGTTTTACATGTATTATCACTCAAAACCTATTTCCATATTCATTTTTGTAATAGAGAAATTAACTAAAACCACAACCCCAAATCACATACCCATATAAACAAGTGATGAATCATGTTTTCTTCTGCATTTCGATTCCAACAGTTCTGTCTAGATGTGTAGAGCATTCTTTTCATAAGTCCTGGATCATTGCATTTTTATTAGTAACAAAATCTATTACATTTGATTGTCCTACAATATTGCAGTTACTGTGTATAATGTTCTACTGGTTCTGCTTATTTCACTCTTCATCAGTTCATGTAGGTTCATCCAGTTCTTAAAGAAATCAACTGTTTCATCATTTCTTATAGCACAATAGTATTCCATCACCATCATATACCACCATTTTTTTAGCCATTTACCAGGCTTTTTAAAAATTTGATTTATTTTTTAGAATATTTTCCATGTTTCCAAGATTCATTTTCTTTTGCTCCCCTCTTCCCTCTCTGCTCCCAGAGCCAACAAGCAATTCCATTGGGTCATACAAATGTTTGTACCTATTTGACTTTGATACCTATTTCCATATTATTAATTTTTGCTATAGAGTGATTTTTAAAAAATTCTAGCCCCCAAATCACATACCCATATATACATGTGATAAGCGATGTCATGTGTTTTGCTTTTGCATTTCTAATCCCATAGTTCTTTCTCTCAATTTGGAAAGCATTCTTTTTTACATAAATCCTTCAGGAATGTCCTGACTTGTTGAATTGCTACTAGTACCAAGGCTGGATTTTTCCACAATGTTTTACTTTCTGTGTACAATGTTCTTCTGGTTCTGCTCATTTCACTTTGCAACAGTTCATGTAGGTCTGTCTAGTTCTTAAAGAAATCAACTGTTCCATCATTTCTTATAGCACAACAGTATTCCATCACCATTGTATATCACAATTTGATCAGCCATTTACCAGTCTCTTTTAAACATCTTGATTCAGCATCAGTGGAAGTTTTGGGTGGCTTATGTATCTCAGACAGATGCTCACTCCTTCAATTACACCATGCATAAAGGGAGAAGGACCTTAGAGCTTCTTTTTCCTTTCTACCTCCTGACTCATCTCAAGACCATGAAGCTTCTAGGAAATTAGTTCTGATTCTTTATCCCTTCATTTCATTCTTTTCTGCTATAGGCATGAGGAGTAGAGTCTCAGATTTATTCCAGGAGCTCAAACCATGGAGATCTGGGGGTCCATGAACATAGGCTGGATGTAACAGCCAACCTAGGAGAGAAGCTCTGAGGAACTAGAATTTCCAGATTCTAGACCAGAAAATTTGGCACTGATGCTAGTTTTGAACATATATTTGATGGGACCAATGCTATATAAGAGCTAATATACTAGCCTCTATGTACCTTTTGCTTCCTCCTCCCAAACTGGAGACATACAGGAAAAATTATTCTCCCTGAGGTTTTGGAAAAAACATTCTCTATTTTTATTTTTTCTATGTCTTTGAAATAACTATGTTGATAAGAATATATCTAATAAGTAATTTAATAGAAGTGGGGTGTTAGTCACTGTGTCCCTAAAATGGAACAAACACATCCAGTGTGGGTTTCAGCAAATGGCAGATAGATGAGATTCATTGTTCAAATTCACACTACATACTTCCATTGGATTAGAACTAATTATTGTGTTTTTCATAATTATAACTTTAAATAGTACACATTCAAATACATAAGACCACGTTGGAGGATTAATTATTTGAACTTATTGAAACCTAACTATAATGCTCAAAACATAAAACTAATTTGTAATTATGTTGTAGTCATTTTGTGATCCATATTTCCTCTCTCCCTTGCATGCCTAACCCCTCCCCAAGATGGCAAGTGATATACATTGTATATGTAATATCATACAGTACATGTTTCCATGTTCATCACTTTTATCAGAGAAAAAATCATAGAGGAAATAAAGAATGGTAAGCACCATTTAATATCCCAAATTCAGTCTTCATCGATTTCTTCTTCCATTATACTTCTTCCAAATGTACTTAGAAATCATCAAGTATATTTACTGTTGAAAAAAAGAGAATGCCTAATCACAAATTTAGAGCTAGATCTTCTATCTCTAGCCAGAAGGAAACTTAAGGGTCATCTAGGCCAAACCCCCTCATTTACAAATGAGGTAACCAAAGTCTAGATTGTTTAATTGATTTTGTCCAACCATGGAGAAGTTAGAAAAGGCACAACAAATATTTGAACTCAAGTCCTATACCTCCAAATTCAGGACATTTACCATTATACCACATCATATCCTTAGTAGGGAGGCTAGGCTGGTCATGGAGTGTGAATATAGGCTAAGTGAACAGTCCTTGTGTTATTATAGTACCTACAAAAGAGTCAAAGAAGCAGGGAGTGCCAGGTTGTGGACCCTCTATTGAGAATTTACAGAAGTCGGTGGATGGGAATCCCACTGAATGAGAAGGCATGGCGTATCTAGATTGGGAGAAAGAGTGCCCTCACCACACAGTAAGTTAATGGATCTATCATGTTATCAAAGCATGAAAAGATGCAAAATTTCACCAACATGTTTGACCCTGGAATCTTTCACAAAGACACTGAATTTCAAATATTTCTTTAGAAAAAAGAAAAAAGAAAAGAAAAAGATGTTAGCTCTACAGAGATTTAGAAACTCGGAAAGTGGATGGATGTCTTCTCTGGCTGGGGAAATGTACCTGGCTCCAGTAAAGGAAAAAGCCATTTAAACTTAAGGGAATTGGGATGAAAAAAAGTATTCTCATTCCCACTGGCCTGATTATGCTTTCTATACAGATTCAGAATACAATAATTCACCTTAGGTCACTTACAAGTAGTTCCCATATCATTAGAAGGTGATTGTTAATACAGGGATGAGAAAAGAATACCAAGTAGAGTTAGTGCTTAATAGCTAGGTAGCTCCTTGTGATGAGCACTTGCAAATCAAGATTAAAAAATGTATTAAGACAAGGAGACTAGGACTCATCTGGATGACCCTGAGTGGGAATGAGAGATGTGGCATTATGTGAATCATTAGCACAGTAGAATATATTTTATTTAAGAGGAAAATCTTCACAGCTGCCCCTGAAGGGTTTTATTCAAACTGTAAAAAAAAGAGGAAAATTCAAAGCTTAGACTCTTCCGTCATTCAACATGTCCTGTGTGGGAAAATGATAAAAAATTGTAGGGGGGCACTACAATGGTAGGTTAGCTTCTCAACTTGTGAACTAACTGTGAGACCCACAGATAGACATCATCCTTCATCCTAAAGGACTGGAGGGGAATTTCAAATGCATTTCCCAGAAATGGTACATGTTAAGGCACACTTCAGAGGACAAAGTTGAGCTTCTGAGGTTCCCCACTGTTGTTTCCCTCCTCCCCACCCATCTATAGCAAGCAATGGCATAAGATTAAAATCTAATCCATAAAATGAAATTTTGCAAAGCATCCCCTGTTCAATTTGTTCTCCAAAGAACATCATCCCTAGTACCCTGAGGAACCTCCATCCCTGAGAAGTAGCACTGCAGCCCCTTCTGAAGCATTAGCTACCCTAATGGTAATGAGTTCTCTGAGCATTTCAAAGAGTGAGGACACCTCTCAATGGTTATTTGGAAAGCTGCAGTTCCATGACTGCAGCCAAATTAGGGGAAGCAGTCATATAGTGATGAGAGGGACTTTGAATAAGGAAGACCAGAGCTTATATTCCACCACAGAAATTCATATGAATAAGCCACCTAACCTCAATTTCCTCTTCCAGAAAATGATGGAGGGAGGGTAGCCTTTTAGAATTGTTAAGCAGATCTAGAATTCTACAAATATGGATTATATAAATATGAAGGGAGATAAAGACAGATAGAGAGGGAAGAAAGGATGGAGACAGAGACAGAGTCACACAGAGAGACAGAGACAGAGAGACAGACAGACACAGAAACAGAGACAGAGACAGAGACAGAGAAGATGGAGAAAGGAGGAAGGAGAATATAGCTGTGAACAGATTTCTACCATAGGTAGTCAAGAGAAAATGAAGAGTGGATTGAACTGAGATAGTGAGAGGCAGAAAAACTGTATTATATGTGGAACAGATTGTGCTGGATCCAATTCTGTTGGAAATATCCAGAATTTCATAGTCCCAGTCAAATCAGATGAAATGAAATGGAAAAGTATTCATCCAGCTATTAAATATATTTATATTTATGTATATAAATATAAATATATATATCACCAAGCATTGAAAATATAAGTAAAATACTGACTCTCCTTGATCCCAAAGAGCTCACATTCTAATTAGAGGGAGACAACACTTGTAGAATAATTCAGTTTCATTCACAAGGTAGATGGAAAGGCCAAGTGGTTCCTACAGTACATCAGAAGGCAGAGGCAGGATCCCTTAAAGAAAAAGGGGGATCATAGATTATGGAAGAGTCAAGGACATTGGAGTTCAGGGTGGGGACAGTTAGAGGAAACTCCTATGCGATGTGATGGCCTCCTCCCTCTTGAACCCAGTAAAGAATTCTGGGAGGTGTGGAGATTTTTCTTTCAAAGACAGATCTGTAAGATGATAACTAGAGCACTGGGCTTAGAGCCAGAAAGAATGAATTCAAAACCTGCCTCAAGTATTTACTGACCCTGTAACCCTTACCAAGTCCTATAACTTTTTGCGGTTTCAGTTTCCAAATTTGTAAGATGAGAGAATTGACAATGATAGCCTCATCTCTAGATCCATGGTCCCTATCATGATCCTTTGGATGAACAGCAGCAGTGTGGTCTTCATTATTCTTCATAGCTGACCTGATAGTCAAGAGGCACTTGACAATGACATCATGATCCATTGAGCTCCATCTAGGAACATTTTTACAAAGGGCACTTCGACTGACCACAAATCTGAACTATTATGAGTCAATAAAAGATTGTATAGTCATAGGTTTTCTCTAGATAGCAGTGAACACTCTGCCATGATCTCTTCTTGGTCATTGGTCATATGACTATAATTTGGCATATATCTTGTATGTTAGGCCTAGAGAGAAGAGAGTACTTTCTTTCTATTCTGTTGATAACTTGGAGAAAAAAGTAATGGAAAAGATTTTACTTAGAGGATATAAGGAAGGATATTCTAGACACAAAAATTCATGGCATGCTTTATTTTTACCAGTATATATTTTTAAATCATCATCACTGCCACATTCCAGCTTTCCTCTACCCCTTCCCTCTATGGACAGAACTTTTATAAGTACATTCAAGCAAACCAAAGGAACCTGTTGCTCATTGATAAGTGCAGTGGCTCAACCAGCGAAACCCTGCTGGTCTCTGGGGGGGTGGGGGTCCTATGAGGATCCTGGGAAGTCCTCTTTGGGGCAAGGAGACCATATTCCATACTCATCATCCACTGGAGACCAGATCCTCTATCCCTCGTCTGCAGTCACTATTTGGCTTCAAAAGACAAATATGTCAGAGTCTGATGGTGCTTCGGTGTTTTTCTTTTCATTGTTGTGGTCATAGTGTCCTTTGATCTCCTACTTCTGTTTACTTTGATCCACTACAGTTCATTTAGGTCTTCTCAAATTCCTCTGGATTCTGCATATTGGTCTTTCTTATAGCTTAATAATAATTATGATTATAGCATTTATATAGCACATTATATACCTGTGCTAAGTGCTTTACAAATATTATTTTATTCTTACAACAACCTGGAATATAGGTGCTATTGTTATTCAATTTTTACAATTGAAGAAACTGAGACAAACCGTGATTAAATGACTTGGCCATGGTTCCACAGCTAGTAAGTTTCTGAGGTCAAATTTAAGTTTGGGACTTCCTGACTCCAGGACCAGCATTCTGTCCACTATGTCACCTACCACTTAGCTGCCTAACAATAATAATAGTTAACATTTCTATAATGCCTACTATGTGTCCCACTATACTAAATACTTCATAAAGATCTCATTAGGGTCTCACAAAAACCCAAGGAAGAGGATGCTTAGAATCTCCATTTTTACAGTTGAGGAAACAGATGTTAAGCGATTCACCCAGCAGAACAGTTTGTATCTGAGGCCACATTTGAACCCAGCTCTTCAGTTCATTTGGTGTAGGTTGATATCTAGCTAAACTATACCACTACATATAGAGAAATCACTTATTAATGCACCATCTAGTCATCTTCCCCAATTCATGGCACTAACTTTACTTCCCACTCTTTGCTACTGCAAATAGTTTTAAAAATAAGATTTTTTGTATACATAGGATCTTTCCTTATGTCACTGACCTACTTGGGTTATAGGACTAGTAATATTACTGCTGAGCCAAAGCATAGGTACATTTTATTGATTTTGTTTTAGTAAAAACTCAAATTGTTTCTCAAAATGGCTCCACCAAGAGTGTATGAATGCCTTAGAAAACATTCAGAGGCAGTGAGGAGATCAGCTCAGCTCCTTTGGATATGGTCTCAAGCCTGGTCTCCACAATGACTCCCTCTGAAGCCCTGAGCTAACATCATATGAATTTTGAAAAGCAAGACTTTTCCCATTGCTGAAATCCTACAGAAGCTCAGGCTGGTTCTCTCTCACACTCAATATATATATAGAGATCCATCTTTTGCTATGGAAAGATCATCTTCTCAACTAGTTAGAAACCTCCTGGCAGCCAATTCCCCAGGTATAAACTCAGCGTGTCTACTCTCTCTGCCCCTTTGAGGAGGAAAGGACCAGGGAATTGCCTGGAGATAGACAGCAGGCATCAGCTTTCAAGTTCTCTGCTCTGTGTACTTTGACTGGCTGACTACCCCACATCCCCACCTGCTAGGCTCCTAAAATCACTGAATACCAACTTTATGCCCAGGCACTGTGGGAGACTTTCTTCTCTTCTCTTTTACTTTTTTGATGAAGAGACTAAAAAAATCATCAATGACATATAGTTTTTTTCATCTCTATGTAAATGGTATGCTGGCTACAAACACAAAATACAAACTATTTGTATATTTTATGTATCTGGAAAGCCATCATAATAATGGATATTATTGTTAATAATATTATATTAAGTAATATTATTATTATGACTTTTAAAATAATAATTATAAATTATTGTAGTGCTTATAGGATGAAAAGTGCTATATACACATTGGCTTATTTGATCCACACAACAATCATGCATTATTTTTATCCCTATTGAACAGATGAGGAAATTGAATAAAAAAAAATGTAACTTACTTAGGGACACACAGTAGGTGTCTAAAGCAGAAAATAAATTCAGGTCTTCAATCCAAGTCTACTGGCCTGAACTTATTGGGCCATCAAGCTGCCATCACTAGAGTGGAATGGAGCAACCAAAGTTGCTAAAGTTACTCCAAGGTGCTAAAATTTGGAGAGTTTATTGGCAGTGTCTATACTCTTTTTGATGACAGAAACAATACTTTTACACTTAGTTGGCAAGAATAATAAAAATAGAAAACTATTAGATCTTCAGAGGACACTACATCCTGGTCCCACAGGATTCTGCCCTCAGCTGATCCTTGTCTTCTCTATCCTCAGAAATGAATTTGTTGGTTTCAGGGTTCCTTTCCTGCTTCTTGCCCACTGAAATCTCCCCATTCTCATCCTAGCATGAATATGACCACAGGCAATTTTAGCATGCCTAGGTATTCCCTAGAATGATTGGATGTTGCCATTGTCCAACGATCTAATAGCAATTCAACCTAGGATGTGCTAGCACACCCAACCTTTGCTCTATAAGAATATAAGGGGGTAACCTCAACTTCCTGAAGGTTTAGTCATTAGAGGGTAAGCTCTAGGAGTTCCTGTCAAATTGCAAAGATTACAAGAATGGGCCAGGAAATAAACTGTCTTTGTAAGCTCAGGAGACAGTCAGTTCTGAGAGTATTCATCAGAAAGTTGGTCACTGAGTGATTTTCATTTATAGAAACTCATGAGGACTATTTACTGAGAACATTAGGGGCTGAAATCTATATCATTGATTGGTATGGATACTCTGCTTCATCAAAGATGTGGAAGACCTTTTCCCACTCAAAAGTTAGCTGCCCCTCCAATTCCAACAAAAGGTGAGCTGTTCTTTACACTTTATTTTAGACCATTTAACCACTTCCAAGTCAACTAATTTTATTATCAACAAGCCCTCATCTCTCTATCTTCTGTAGATCTATTTAAGATGCTTTGTCATATGTTTGGCAACCATCTAGGTAAACTACAGCATTACAAAGATAGAGAAACCATCTGGTTTATTATTATTAATCTTATACATTATTATCAAGTCTAAACCAAAAGACTAAAATCAAGTCTCTATCCTCAAGGAGTTTATATTCTAATGAGAGGTAGGAGTCAGGGAAAAAACACATAAAGAAGAACTGTATAAGTATGGAAATAGTTGGGAAGTATTGTGAAGGCTTGGTTCACAGCAAAATATGATGAAAGCTCATAGTATCACTACTGAGCTAAAAAGTTAATAATCCAGTGTAGAAAAAGAGCAAGAGGGGGATGAGGTTAGCCTAGAATACCCAGTATTTGAAATAGCCAGACTGACTCTTTTGTAATCTTAACTTTTCTAGGTGTTACAAATTATTCTTTTAATAATATTTTCTGGAATTGAAATTAAGCTTCAGCATCACCTCTCCCATCTTCTTTTGCCTTCCTCCATAATCTCTCTGCCTCTCCCTATTTATATATCTCTCCCTCTCTCTGTTTCTGGCTGTTTATTTCTTTTCTTCTGACTCTATATGTCTTTCTGTTTCTATCTGTCTATATTCTTATCTCTATCACAGATCTTTTCCTCCAGACTATTCCTCTTCTGAACTTCAGTCTCACATCACTCACAGTTTATCAGATATTTCAAAGTAGATATTCCAGAAATCTCTCAAATTGGCATGTCCAAAACAGAGTTTATCATCTTTCCCCAAACTTCTCCACCCTTTGAAATATCCCTTTGTCTATGTCAGCCACCACTATTCTTCTGGGCTCCCCAGTTCATAACCTTGTATTTCTCCTTGATGTTCCACTCCCCCTCCCTGCAAGTCCCATCAGTTGACACCTCTCGCCATTCACACATTCACATTTATCTAGTGTCAGCTTTTTTTTTTTCCTACTCACAAAACAATCACTTTAGTTCAGGTCCCCATCACCTCTCACTTAGATGGTTACAAGAGCCTCCCAACAGCTGTCCCTTGACTGTCGGCCTCAATTCTGTCTATCCTCCACCAAGCTGCCAAAGCGATTTACTAGAAGTGAAGATCTGACCATGGTACTCCCCTACTCAACAAAATCTAGTGACTCCCTATCCCTTCTAAGATAAAATAAAAACTCCTCTGTTTAGCTTTTAAAGCTCTTCCCAGCCTATTTTTCCAATCTCACTGTATATTACTCTCCCTCCCATACTCTGTGGTCCAACCAAACTGATTCTTTCTTGGTTTCACACTGAAGATCCTTGTTTACAGCATCCTCTGCCTTCAGAGATGACTAATAAGGATGAAAAGGGACCAATGTGAGATTTTTGTCTTTGGCATTTGTCTAAGAAAAGGACTAAAGGGGGATGGTGAAAAGTGGAGGAAATGAACCAAAGAGAGTAAGCAGTTAGCACTGCTTTAAAAATTCAGAGGGGACACACAGGAAAATAAGAAAGAAATTTCTTAATTTTAACTGGAGGAAAATGGGATGCCTCCCTAGTATAAGAAATCTTGGAAAGACAAGACTCAAAGAGCACAAAATATGACTCTAGAGGGAAACTGAGCTGTGAGAAATTCCCAAGTTTGTTATATCACTTCTTCCAAATATTTGTTCTCTGTGTAAAGGCTCTGTGGAAGGGTTCTAGGGGAGGTTGAGCAAGGGAAAGATGTGCCAAGCCCTTGTTTATTTCTCTGCAAGCCATTGGATCATGGCCATAGACCAAGAAGGGGCCAGCAAGTCCAAGACCCTTATCGTGCAAATCAAGAACCAGCCTCAGAATCATCAAGTGACTTGCCACAAGTCCCAAAGGAGATAAGTAGCAAAGCTGAAATTCAAACCTATGTCCTCTAAAATCAAATAAAATATTTTTTTTTCTGTTCTAGACTGGAGTTCCAAGGATAATATCTGTGAAATATTATAAATTTAGAACACTCCCTCTTGCTTCTCCATCATCCCAATCTACCCTTATTTCTTAGATTTGAGGTCATTCAAGTCAAATTTCTGGGAAACAGTTGGAAATGCCATTTAAAAAATTAATTTTTCTCATTAGATAAGGTTATTTTAAAATGCTTTTGAAAAAAAAAATTGCCATGAGCAGATCATGCATATCTCTTGTGATAAAAGGGTTTAATTGCTGAATTACGATGAGCAAATACTCTTCTCCCTTGTCATTCCTTTTAAAAGTGTGCAGGTTAATGTAAACTTGAAAAAAAATATTGATTCAATGAGTGAGTATGAAATGTAGTGCTTTTCAATTATACTAAGAAATTGGCCTTTGAAATTCTGAATTATGGACAGGCAGCCGAGATCCAATTTAATGTGCACAAAGGGATCTCTCTGAGATACTTGACTATCCTATCATTGCAGAGGGTGGAGGAGGGGGGGGGGAGAGTGTGGAATTTTGGGAAAAGTCATTGACTACTGGAAATGTAATATTATCTCTTGCCGCCCCCAAGTGGCCAAGCTCTGTAGAGTTTTTTATCCTAGCCAAAGGCCAAGAAAAGCATATTTGTTGATCCAGCAGTTTCCAAAAAAGAGAAAGAAAGCTCAGTGGGTCCCTTGAACCAAAATCAGTCGAATTCTTTTTCAAAAGAGAAAAGCCAGCCTGTTTCAGGTGGATATTCTTTGCTTTTATGGCTGTAAGAAGTTGCTTTTTGCTGTCACTGCTGCTGTTTTCTTTTGCCTTTGAACCAAAGTGGTTTCTGAAGGCAGCAAGAGAAAAACTTATCAGCCTGAAATTGCCTTATCAGTGAGCTGCTGGGAAGGCATTACTGAATTCTGTTTCCCTGGAATTCTTTTATTATAGTTCTCATTGCTGGGAATCTTCATCGTCTGTACATGAAGAAAGCAAATATTGGGGAATAACTCCTACTCACTGATGTGAGGGAAGGTAGCGAGGACAGTGGCTTGGGAGCCAGAAGATCTTAGTTCAAATCCTGACTCATTGTCAGAGTCACAAGTAACCCAAAATGGAGAGAGCAGATGGAATGGTGCTTCTAATCCATTGGCAGTAAGAAACTATTGGCATTAACAAGATTAATGACCAAAGTCCATATCCCTCCTCCTATAATTATCTCCCCAACAGAGTCCTCTCTATGTCCCAAGGTCTCTTTCTCCTACTCTGGGGCTGGGTTCCTTCTGTCTAGAGGTCCAAGGTCTCTTCAGTCCTACAACCATTGGCCACAGATGTACTATTTTGGTCCTTGTCAAGAGTGTAAGAATACCTGGTTTTAGTTCAGTTAGCTATGTGGTCTGAACCTCCCTGGGCCTCCATTTTTTTTTCTGTAAAATGAGGGGATTCCATTAAATGGATGATATATAGAAAGTCTATTTCAGATCTAAAATCCTATAGGTCAATTCAAAAACACTATTTCAGATCTAAAATCCTATGGGACAATGCAAAAACACTTATTTCAGATCTAAAATCCTATAGGTCAATTAAAAAACACTTATTTCAGATCTAAAATCGTATAGGTCAATTCAAAAACACTTATTCTTGAAAGGAGATTTAAAAGAAAACAAGGAATTCTAAAGAAGCAGATAGGGCTGGGATGGGAGAGAGTCAATGCCAAGGCATGGTAATGGTTCAATGAAGTATATATGTGAGGAAGAGAAAAAAAAAGACAATTTAATTGGACCTTAGAATGTGGCAAACGGGTAGGTGATGCAGTGGATAAAGCATCGGGTATGGAGTCAGGAAGACTTTTCTTTGTGAGTTCAAATCTGACTTCAGACACCTACTGTGTGAACCTGGGCAAGTCAGTGAGCCCTGTTTTCCTCAGTTTCCTCATCTACAGAATGAGCTGGAGAAGAAAATAGCAAACCATTCCAGTATCCTTGCCAACAAAATCCTAAATGGTGTTGTGAAGGGTCAGACATGACTGAAAAATAACTAAAGACAACAGAATAGGGTGTGGGAAGAGGAATGGTTTCTAGTTTGTTTGGAAGGGAAGGTTGGGGTTGAGATCCTAAGGTGCAGAGCACTTATTCTGTGCCAGACACTTCCTCTGGCCACTTGATCCATAAACCTACTCAGTGGATTTTAATTTCTGGGCAAAAACACCTCCATCAACCTATAGCTTTGAGCTAAAGAGTTAGACACATTTAACCCCTTCCTCATCTTCCCTGCCTCTGCTTTCAGTTGCTTTGGAAGGGTTACCTCATGGAATTATTTCCCCATTTACTTTCTTACTCCATTCTACTCACCTCTCCCAGAGCCCTTCCTGTGATGTAGTCGTCCATGATTTCAGTTTCACCCCTTGTGTTAGGGTCTTACAAATCCACTTTCCATATGAACAAGCACATAAAGGAAATCCAGGTCAAAATGTTGAACATTACAGCAAAAAAAATGCTCAACTTCAATAGTCATCAAAGTAGGATTTCTTATTATCTCAGAGTCCATGTTTCCGACCCAATGCTCAGGGTATTTTCACTGCATGAGTTATGCTGGATTATCTTTGGTCCACATTATTAACCGTGAAATAAACACTTCAAGATGTGAAGATTGGATTTGGTTCTCCCCTGATTGTAACAATGAAGATACTTAGCTCTTCCCTGATTGTGAAGATTTAAATTGTAACTCATGTCTATTGTTAGATTTTATTGCCCATAAGTGTAAATACCTTGCTTAAAAGTTAAGTATGAAGATCTTCCCATTTAGATCTAATCACTAAAAGTGCAGATATCCCACTTAATCATGAAGTGGGAGGTCTGTGACCCGAGTGTGCAATAGTGGGTAATGAATCAGAATTGACTGCCTTCTGGGTGGTCCCAGAGCAGAGCGTCAGCTGTGATTGGTAGACATGAAATTAGGGGAAGTGATGCAAGAGAAAATGCCTTTAAAAGAAAGAGTGCTGCACAGAATTGGGGATTCTTAGAGTGGAGTTCAACTTGGACTTCCACTTCTGCTGAAGTTCAGTTCTTCATGCTTTCAAGTTGAGGCTGGTAAAGAGAGGCAGAAGGATCTGCTATTAGACTGGCACATTGTGAGTGAAAAGTTGACTCTAAACTGCTGGATATTTTTGAAGAGACTTCCCAGGTCCTGGACTACAAGGGCTGAGCCCTATCCCATTGAGAACTAAACTCCCCTGCCTGGTTTTTGAGCCAGGGGCTGGAGATAAATTACTTAGTGCTAGGGCTAGATATCTTACCTTCTCTCTTATTTCTTGCTTCACTCTTTCTACATTTTGTAATGAAATTGTAAATAAAATCTCTTTGGAATTAATTAAATTCCTGGTGACTACACTCTTAAATATTCAATTCCAATCCTTTAAAAATTAACCCCTCCCCCCCCTTACAATGACAACAGTTTATCCATAAAGGACCAGCTCTCCTCTCATATCCCAATAATTAGAGATAGAACTGATGCCCTCTTACTTGGATTTTCATCATTTGCTCCAAGGCTTTAAAGCATCTTGAGGAAAAAGAAGAATTTAATTAGGTATTGAGAGTGTTATTGTTCCTCAAGGCTCAACTGTTGAATTTGGTGTGAGATTTTAGCAGCCACAACTAAATGTGACCCCATTACTCTTCCTGACATGGGTTTGTACATAGGGGCTATTGATACGGGCAGAGCAATCACCTGTGGGTTTATATTGGGCTTCTAACTTTGCAAAGGACTTTCATTTTATCTCGGTTTATCCTCAAAGAGGCCTGGGTAATAAATGCAACAGAATATATTATCTCCATTTTACAAATTGGGAAATTAAGACAAAGAGAGTTTAGTGATTTGCCTAAGATGTGAAACTCTTCAGTAGTAGGACTGATAGGAATCTTGAATCCTAATTCAGTATTCTCCCTGCTGAATCCCATTGCCATGTGATAGAATGGATATTTCCCCTAGTTGGAGAACTGTTTCTAATAAATTTACAAGACACAATGGATTTGATTACCCCAGATCCCAAAGAAAAGTTGCAAAGTGAATGGGACATATTTAACATTATTTTTTTTATATTTCTCCAATCTAAATGCTATAAATTGCTGTAAATAAATAAACCCCACAACAATCTGTTGGTAGAATATGGATTGTATGATCATAGCCTAAAGACTAGAAATAGAAGGGACTTTAGAGATCATCCATCCTGATTCCCTCATAAAATAAAGTTATTAATAATGTGTTTTTACTTCACTTTCATTGCCACATATATTGGTGTCACTTACCCAGAAAGCCATCCCTTATAACAAAGAGAAAGAAGGAAGGGAGAAGGGAAGGAAGAAAGGGAGGCAAGAAGTAAAGAAGGAGGAGAGGAAGGAAGAGAGGAATGAACAAAAAAAGGATAAAGGGAGGGAGGTAAAGAAAGGAAAGGAAAGGAAGGGTAGAGAAGGGAGAGAGGTAGGGAAAGAGGGAAAAAAGAAGGAAGGGAAGAAAGGAGGGAAAGAAGGAAGAAAGAGAGGGAGGGAGGCAAAAAGGAAAGAGAGAAAAGGAGGTTGAAAGGAAAGAAGAGAAGGAAGGACAAAAAAAGAAAAAGAGGGTGGGAAAGTGAAAGAGAATAGTAGGAAGGAAGAGAGGGAGGAAGGAAGAGTTCAGCCAAACTAATCAAGATATCATATTAGTCTGAGAGGATGTAGTGTTCACCACCATAGTTTGCCTCTTCTATAGTGACAGTGAAAGGAAGTATGTTCTCTCTTCTTTGGGGCCAAGTTTGATCACTATCATTGCACTTCCTTCAGTGGTGGTAGTGGAGTTGGTAATGCTAGTTGTCCCAACAATCTCATTTTACAGATGAGTAATCTGGGGCCTCAAGTGTTTCAATCACTTTCCCAAGGCAATCCAGGAATTGGCAGAGCTACTTATATGCATGTCCAAATGCACCATGTTGAACCGTAATGCCTGTTAAAGCAGCCCACAGTGGCCATTCAGTGATATGATATGCTCCCAGCCTCCAGACTGGACTCCCAGTCCATGAAGAGATACTTGGTCAAACTAAAGTCCTAAAACTTGTTCCACTTGAGTTGTGAAGGTTGGCAGCTTTTTACTGTTGATAGGGTTTTATTAAATTGACTCAAATGAATTTTAGAGCAGATGATATTCCAGACAGCTATGAAAGCTTCATGGGAAATGGTTTTGGTTTCAAATCTGGCCTCAGATTCTTCATGGTTGTATGACCCTGGGCAAGACACTTAACCCATATTGCCTAGCCCTTACCCTCTTCTACCTTGGAACCAATGCAGAATATCAATTTTAAGATGGAAAGTAAGAATTTTTATATTTAAAAAAATTTAAACTTTCAACTTCTAGAAATTCTTTTTGGTCAATTTGCAGATTTTTGCTGAGCTAGAAATGTTCAACATCCATGAGCTTTCAAGTCCTCAAATATTTTCTTCCCTCTCATGAGCAAAACTTACTATTTATTCAGTGGGGTTTAGTCAGACAAGTTGTTAGGGAGCTGGGGAGTCTGCAAAGCTGACAGGAAAGAAAGCAGAGGTAGGAATGCACTGGGGACTTCTGTGTGACTCGGTGCCCCCTATTTCACAGGCTCATTTAAGACCTTGTAGCTTCAGAACTGGGGTTGATAGATAGAGCAGGTAGAGACAGGCCTGAAGCTGTGGTTGTGACATTTAGATGAAGAAAGAGCTGGAACTTTTGTGATAGAGTCTTCTTCTTGTATACAGAATGAGCTTGGAGAAAATACAAAAGGGAGATTGGTGTATGGGGCAGAAGGAACTCACCAGGATAGCCCTAACCCTAAATTAGTACTTGATCTGAGAAACTACGATGGAGTGCCTCTGGCCAAGTGCCTCAGTGCCATAAAAACTGTGATGAGAAACGATTAGACTAGATGCTACCTCATATAGAATTTCTGACTTGTAGGTCTATGAACTGGTTCCATCTGAACAAAAGATGGCCCCAGGAGGTGGGAATTTGGATGATGCTGATAGTAGCATGCCACAAGCTTCCAATTTCTATTAGATTGGAAGCTCCTTGAAGGCAAGGATTGTTTTTTGCCTCCTTTCAGATCCCCCACACTTAACACAGTGCCATACACATAGTAGGCACTTTAAAAACTTTGATTTTAGGCAAATGGGGTTAAGTGATTTGCCCAAGTCACATAAATAATGAGGGTTGAAGGTCAGATTTGAACTCAGGAAGATGAGCCTTCCTGACTTAAGGCCTGGCCCTCTATCTACTGATCAACCTAGCTTCCCCTTAATAAATATTGAGTCTGGAAGATATGGGTTCAAAACAAAGTTTAGCCAAGTGATTCAGACAAAAACTTCATCTCTTATTTCCCTAAGCAACTAAGTCTCTAAAATACAAATCAGGTATTTGCCATGCCAATAAAATAATAGGTCAAGACTCCTCCCAAACCCTGAAAATTAACTGGAAGAGGGGATCAGTTATACACCCAAATCTATATCTGAAGAAGAGATTTTAACTTTCAAAGCCATAGCTGATGGGCTGCTCCAAAGGAATAAGCTAATTCAATAATTAGATCAGAAAGTAGGCAGCACTGGAAATGGAATGAGTGATGAACCTGAACACATAGGAACTGAATTCCATTCCTGGTTCTGCCACTTGCTACCTGCGACTTTGGGTTAATTGCTAAACCTCTCAGACTCAGTTTCCCCATCTTTAAAATGAAGGAGGTAGAGAGGCAGCTGATTATTGAAGTGATTAGGGAGCTGAACTTAATCAGGAAGACCTGAATTCAAATACTGTCCTGAATACTTACCTATTGGGCAAGTCACTTAAACTCTGCCACAATTTCCTTCCCTATAAAATGAAGATGAATAATAGCCCCTATAGTGTGTAACCACAAAAATGTGGGTTTCCAAGACTGTGAATTGCCAAAACTTTAAATGTTTTGGCCAAACTGTAAAGATAATTTTTAGTGTCTTGATTTAAATCAAAAATAAGTGGTCACCATGGGAAAATCCCCAAATATGAAAATACCCAAGTCAGCTGGGTTTTATGGAGATTTTAATTAATAAAAATGAAGGAATTAAGGGAAGAGAGAGATAAAGAGAAAATAGTAGAAAGGGCCTAGGCCAAATGGCCTAGGCCTGAGACTTAAGGGAGAGTGAGTCAGTCTTTATCACTCACCTCAAGATCGTCTTAAGCAAGCTCCAGTCCTCCACCGAACTCCTGAACTCATGAACTGAGTTCAGAGCTCCAATTTGGCTTCCAAACTGAACTAAAACCAAACTGAACTGAATTCTCCTTTTAAAGAAATTTTCTCTTATGTCACCTCCCCTAAATTTTCACATCTACCAATCACAGTAGATGCTTTTTCCCCAGGACTGCCCATTCTTAGTTCTCACCACTCTTTAGTTCTCACCTTCTCTGGGTAGATTATATCTTCTGAGTACTTCACACCTCTTTTGCTAAGCTTGCCTTTTGTAAGTTGCTGACCATTTAGTGATTAATTTAACCTTTATAGATAGTTAGCACCTTTTTGTATTAGATCTAAAAATAGACCACCTAGCTTAAGGTTTTGGCTTCACTATAAGTATGAGTTGGGGACTTTTCATTGCTCAGTCAGGAGTTTGCAACTTTATCTTCCCCTACGGCACTGTCTGAGCAGGGTGGAGTAATTTTAAAGTTCTCAATACATTCCTGACCAAGTACCTCCATTGTTAAAAATGGGGAATAGATTAATCAAATCTTCTGAAGTAGAGTCTGAACAATTTTTAAGATTCACAAGTGTATCACTGTTGGGAGGACCAAAAGAGACAATATAAATATAATATGTTTATATATTATATGAAATATATTATTATATTATACATAAATATAAATAAGTATATCAAAACATATTTCTATACATAATATAAATATAATAAAATATATATTAAATAAATATAAATGAGATAATATAAATACAATACAATGTAAACCTTTAAAGTGCTATTTTAAATAACAAAATGAAGAAATTGGACTAAACAATTGCACAGGTCTCTCCCAACTCTAAATCTATGCATTACCCATGACAAGTTCAAAGCTTCTTCCTGTGCTTGTGATCTCCAGAGTTTCCTTACCTGAAAGTGCTCAATAATTGAGAGAAAGCCAAGGGAACATTGTCTTCACTCAGCTATGAAGAATCACCCAACCAGCTTTAGCAGGCTAATGGGAAACATTTGTGAGAACCAATGCTAAAAAGTACCCATTTTGGCAAATCTAAGGTGCCAGTCTTGTCCCTCTGATCTGTAAAAACCCAGAGAACATGGAGGGAGAAACATAGATCGCCAGTTGGACATTTCATTGTTTTAGTTGGTCTAAAAGTGGTTACTTTCAGCCAAAGGAAGGAAAATTGATTCTGTAGATCAACAAAGATATAAGCTTGTGTCAGACTAGGGTCCACAGGAAGACAAAAGAACTTTGCAAACTGGGACTTTGCCCACTGCAAAAGGAAATACATTTGTTTATTTTGGCCCTCTCTGAAGCAAGTGTTTAGGGCCTTATTGCATTAAGGCAATGCTAATAGTTGCTGAGTCTTGTGTTTTGATTCTGGGTTTTACATCACCGGAGGCTATTATTTCACCTTC
Source organism: Monodelphis domestica (assembly GCF_027887165.1). Lineage (NCBI taxonomy): Eukaryota > Metazoa > Chordata > Mammalia > Didelphimorphia > Didelphidae > Monodelphis > Monodelphis domestica. The sequence goes on along the minus strand of NC_077233.1, from coordinate 37,720,152 downwards.
TCTTCTGTGTGCCATTCCCAAAGAAGTGCCATTCCCACTATTAGTTACTCTTCTTTAATTATCCCAACCCTGTTTTGAATTCCAGCCCTAAAAGGACTCCTATGTGACCTTTGTTAATTCACTTGGTCAAACCTCTTTGGATCTTAGTTTCCTTTTTGGTCAAAGGAAGGTGTTAAAGGACCATATGACCTCAAAAATCCCTTTCAACTCTAAATTGATGATCTTCCCAGTGTATTCCCTAAATCTACTTGTAGTCACTCCCCAGATCTAGCTAAGTCAATCTACCCTTATAATCTCACAAAGACATTCAGGTCCCATACCTTGAGGTTCAAATCCAGCTCAAATCTATACCTACAATTTGGGAAAAGAAAAAGAAAATCAAGGGACTCTTCCAGTACTTTTCTTTATTTCTGCTATCAGCAAGTAGTATATTTGATTCTCCTTCCCCTATCTTTAGTATTAATAATATGTAATATAATAATATGCCAATATCCTCCCAACAAACCAGTATGTTGAGTATGTTATTGACCTATTTAAGAGATGAAGAAACTGAGGCTCAGAAATGTAAAGTGACTTCTCTAAAGTTAGATATAACTAATCAGTTGATCAAAAAGCATTCAATAAGTATCTATTGTGTGCCAGGTACTGTAACACCGGAAATACAGAAAGCCCCCCCAAAAAAGTATCCCGATCTTGAAGAGCTCACAATTTAATGGATTAGAAGAAAATGACATGCACACAATTATATACAAACAAGACATATTCAGGATAAATTGACCATACGCAGAGGGAAGGTATTAGCAGTGAGAGAGAACTACTAGTTTCTGTGCTATGACTTGAAAGCATATGCCTCCTGACTCCAGGTATGGGTCTCTCTCTACTACTCCATACTAATTGTCTTCCCCGTTTGCTCCTCTTCTCTCTATTTTTCTCTTTTGCATTAAATTTCTAAACTGGGAACTCTTAAGTTGGGGTCCACAGACCCAGCAGAACGCAGCAGAATCCCCCAAGGGGCTCCTGAATAAATTTCAGGAAGTCTAAGAACTTGGATTGGGAAGAAATGACATTTTATTTTCATTTGTCTCTTGCTGAAATTCAACATTCAATTATTGAAAAATATGAGCTGAGAAAGGTTCCATAGGCTTCATCAGACTATGAAATGGTCAATGACTACAAGAATCCAGAAGGACTACTACCTTTTATTACAAACTATGGAAACACCTGGGGCATGGTTTTAGTTCTTTACTGATAGAATTGTTCTACTTGGGGTATCCTACCTTAATGGGTATTCCTCCTTTTTTTCTGAGTCATCATCATTGCCCCCACCCCACCTCAGGACCCAGATTAGATAATGTCTTAGTTCCCTAGTCAAGGTTTAATTTTGCCCATGATTAGTCATGTTTCAATGCTTAGCCCCAGTGGGCCATTCCTAAATGCTAGAAAATGACTGATGAACAATTTGTGACTTTTGCTAACTCACATTGTTTGATTCTACCTTGAGCCACTTCAGCATCAATAGGTGATCCCAAGCCATACTCATACACAGGAGCTCTTGATCTCAAATCCATAAACTCGTTTCAGATAAATAGATGTGTGTGTGTGTATGTGTGTGTGTGTGTGTGTGTACACGTGAGAGAGAGAGAGAGAGAGAGAGAGAGAGAGAGAGAGAGAGAGAGAGAGAGAGAGAGGAAAGAAAGAGAAGGAAAGACGAAAGGAGAGACAGATGGAAGAATAGATATGATAAGTAGATGACAGATAAAATAGATATACTGCTTCTTAATATAACAGGTTCCTTTATGTCCTTTAATTTTTAATTTCATATATTTATAAACATTTTTCTTACTTAACAACTTTACAGACTTACCAAGATTGCCAAACTTGTCTATGACATAAAAACATGTTAAGAACCCATGCTTGAATGATAGGGCATGTGCGTTACTGCATATCCCAGAGTGTTAGCATTCTGGTGCCAAGGTTGCCTGAATGATGGGTTCTCGCATCCTTCACCTAATAAACAATTTGATTTGCCAGCTAGTGATGAGTGTAGTTAAATCTCTTTTTCTTCAAATGCCACCATTCTAGGCTCACATACAAAATCTATGTTAGTTAGTATGAATCCTCTGAAGAGTACTCAGGGAAAAAGAATGCTGACCTCAAGACTCCTGTAACTTGAACCCCTTTCAGGTCTGGAGAGGATAACTTAGTTTAAGAAAGAGGTCTAGGTGCCATAAAACCAGTTAATAAGCTCAAAAGATTATGTTGGGCAAACTTCAATTTCTTTAAAGACAGGCAAGAAAATGGTAAAAAAAAAAATCCAATTCCATCAATGCAATAGATATTAAAGATGAGATTCCAAAGAATCAGCTTTAGAAGAAATGACTTCCATGGGAACTCTGACCCAGCTGGATTCATTGACCTTACTTACAAGTAGAAGGAGGAAAAGAGTGACAGGTTGACCACATAAGATAGTCTATTAGCATATGAGTTTCACAAGTGATATACAGAAACAAAAATGATAATAACATAACTTTATATGGTATTTTCACATCTTCAAAGTGTTTTTCTACTACAACAACAACACTGTGAGGTAGATGGTATGAATATTTTATCTTCTTTTCACAGATAAGTATACTAAGACTCAAAGAGATGAAGGATAAATGGCAGCAATCCAGGTAAGACTTTTTCCACATTGGCTTAGATATGGGACAGGATTTGAGCAGATGTTGGTTACTCTCTTCTGTCCTCAGTGGAGATTTTCTTCCCGATTGCAGGAACTCTTGGACATGTAGTTGAAGTGAATTAAATATTTTACTTCATTGACATTGCTCAGTCCTTAACTCTGGAACATTTCCAGAGGAGTGAGCCAATCATTTACACCTTGGCTAAGGTTCTCATTATGAAAGGGAAGTAACCTGGGGTCTCTCCAAGGCTATACCAGTAGAGTCTTGTCTCTGGTCAATGGTGCCAAAGTACAAAGACATTGAAGAGGGACCTGGTGACTTGCTCTCATTGTCTGAGAAACAGTCTCACCATGTCTAGTAATCTTGGCACCCGGTTTGGGACAAGGAGGTGACTGTGTTGATTGTGGGCCCCTTCATTTCAACAGCTTTCTATACTGTATCTTCTTGAGGCATTTAATGTACATCAGTGAAGGCCATGCCTTCCAAATAAGTGAAATTACAGATCTCTGAAGAACTGAGTCTAACTCCCTATAATCTCTTTAAACTCTGGTCCCATATCCTAATTATCTGTCAATTATCTGATACTTCCAATTTATTTTCTTTAGAGGTATAAAACTCTGCTTCTATCAAATCACTTAGTCTCTCCAAAGATCTATTAGCTTATCTGTATAACCAGGTGATTAGGCTAAGTAGCTTCTCAGGATCCTTCTAGATCTAAATTTATAATCTCTTTATTTTTACTTTAAAATGTTTATTAAATTTTTCTTTTCCAAATCTACATGTCAAAACAAATTTGGGGAATTTTGATAAAACAAATTAATTAATTAAAATAAAAGGAAGAGAAAAAAGAAAAGAAATAATTTGCTGTTTAGACCCTGTTAGAATGATAGGAAAACTCAGAAAAGAGGTTAGCAGTGGAACTGACCTATATCTTAAAAAGAGGGAGCAAAAAAGTAAACTTCATGAAGAGATGGAAGACAAGTCAGAGTACAAGAGTTCTTCATCTTTTATTTTACCATCATGGATCTCTTGGTAAGTCTGGGAAATTCTACAAATCCCTTCTCAGATTCATGTTTTTAAATAATTGAAGGAAATGCTGAATTTCAATTAGAGGTTAATGGAAATAAAGATGTATTTTTTCCCATAAAAGTTCATGGAAAACTGTGCATAGACCCCCTTGAGAGTAGGGGTTCATGGACTTAAGGTTAATAGCCCTTGCTTTAGTGAAAAAGAAGGAAAATACACAATATGTGACTGGTTGAGAAGTAATGGACAAAGCATAAAACCTCAGAGGACTTTCCCTTTCCCCTTCATCACATTTCCTAATTCCCAATGGTTGCATGAACGGAAACAGCTCCATTCCTCCTCTCTGGTAGGCAGATGAACAAAAATGCCCTTTCTCTAGGATGCTTTGGTTTCACTGACACCCAAGTAGGCCAACTAGAAGAGGTACTGATGGACAATCAAATCCTAACCTCTGCGTAGGAATGTTTGTGTATCTGACTCTGTAGAGCAAAGATTAAGAATTATATACACAATTTATAGAAATCATCTTTTATTAGAGTTGCAGTGTATTGAACTAATTTTTTTTATTTTGATTTTTTTTGTAATTGAACTAATAATAATAATTCAATAAGTAATTGAACTAATAATTTAAAAAATTCCCCAATGTCTATTTACTAACAAATTCTTACTAAATACCTCTCTCCAAAAAACATTCCTTTATAATAAGTTTTTGTTCAATAAATATCTCTATCTTAAAAATGTTTTTTTAAGATTTTATAAATGTTTTAAAAATTTTATAAATGTTTAAAAAAAAAGGTTACCATGAATCTATTGAATCATTTGCTTCCATAAAATAATGTCAGTTTCAAATCAGAATGAAAATAAGGACAGGTAGGTGGCTCAATGGGCAGTGTACCAAGCCTAGAGTTGGGAGAGCAAGGGTTCAAATCTGGCCTCAAACATATCCTAGCTGTGTGATCTTGGGCAAGACACTTAACCCCAATTGCCAAGTCCTTACTGCTCTTCTGTCTTGGAATAATACTTAGTATTGATTCTGTAAAATTTATTGAGAAAGATGGGGGGATTGGAAAAACAAGGGATAAGGAAGGTTTGTAGCAGGAAATGGAGGAGTTCAAGGGAGAGGGGGAATATTGCTGCTGGTAAGGTAAAGGTGAGAGATGCTCCCTGCCAAGAGGCAGCAGCAAAGGTCCGATAAGGACCATTTGTTGTTGAATGACTGAGCTGATGTTCAGCTCCCTCTATGCCCAGAAAAGATAGTCCACTTACCTGAATGCAATATTCTAATAAGAGAAATTTTAATAACCAGTTTGGATTGGAGAGATACCAGGGGGAAAGGGAATAATAATAATAAATAAGGTTGGAGTCTTTCTTAGCAGGCTGATGGAGGATTTCTCCCACTCAAGTCTATGCTATATCTGTGCTAGTTTTGTGAATTTCAGAATCTTAGCAGTAGACAGAAAGCAACAAGAACAGTTCTATCTTTCAGAGCTGGTTGGGCCTGTATCTTCGGGCTGAACCAAGTAGAGGCATTCCTAATCCAGACTGGGAAGCGCACGCTCCTCCCACCTCCAACACCAGGAAGGAAGGAAGCCCGGAAGGAAGGAAATGTAGTTACAAGACCCAACTGTCACTCCCAGTTGCCCCTTCCCCCATCAACTGTTGGTCTTGACAATTTCCTCTCTATGGATATTCCCACTTTTGCTTATTCCAACACAGTGGCAGAAAGTTCAGAACTTGTTCTGGAAGGAAGGAAGGAAGGAAGGAAGGAAGGAAGGAAGGAAGGAAGGAAGGAAAGGAAAGGAAAGGAAAGGAAAGGAAAGGAAAGGAAAGGAAAGGAAAGGAAAGGAAAGGAAAGGAAAGGAAAGGAAAGGAAAGGAAAGGAAAGGAAAGGAAAGGAAAGGAAAGGAAAGGAAAGGAAAGGAAAGGAAAGGAAAGGAAAGGAAAGGAAAGGAAAGAAAGAAAGAAAGAAAGTTGAGGAAGGAGGGATGGAAGCGACAACTTAACAATTATTATATCCATTGATCCTCATAACCACCCTGGGAGGTAAATGCTATTATTCCCATTTTACAAATGAGGAAACTGAGATAAAAAAGAGGTTAAATGACTTGACCAGGATCACCCAGCTAGTGACTGTCTCAATCAGGATTTTAAGTTTGATTTTTCTGACTCCAGTGCCAGCACACTGTCCACTGCATCACTTGAGCACAGCATTGGACAATGTAAAGTATATTTGACTGTGGCTAATCCATCCCATAGGAGCCCAGAAGGCTCTATCACAGGTTGGGCACAAATATTGCATTAGTACATTTGGGATTGAGAAGTCTCTAGGGTTGTTTGTCTCATATTAATCCTTTTTTGTTACTGCAATTTTTTGCCCCTGGAGCATCTTGTCCCCCTGATTCAGGAAAATTGGGTGTGTGATCTGATGCCAGCACCTCCCGGGTCTCACCATCATTGCTGGCATTATTTCAGTTCTTGGTAAAACAGTCTTTTGGGTAAATGTACATTTGGCATTTGGGTGATGTGCTCAGCCCATCATCAGAGTTGAATTCTCCCCTTACCCACAAAATGATGACCCATGATAATATATGCAAGATCAGTAAGGCAAGCCCTATAGCATCGTCCTATATCCTATTCTCATAGTCTTTTTTCCCAAAACTAATTTCACCCCAAACTCTAACAAAACAATCCCACCACACCAAGCAACATATTCTGTGATTTCTGTGTTCATCTACCATCCACCACAAAGTCTACTCTGAATCTGCACTATAACCAGGTCCTTACGTAATCTCAAGTACCACTTAATAACCCTAGGGAATGGACATCCCAAGCAGATGTTCTTATTTCCTGGTTTGGAAGTGGGGAAAAGAGGTAACCAGGGACGTCCCTATGAACTGTGACTGGCAGCACTTACAAACCTCCCCTCCTCCCAGGCCTATGGCAGGAGATCCAAGACCCAGTGGAAACCAAAGATTGGGAAGGAACAGTATCAAATTTCAGACTATTCTGTATCCAAAGCATATAACCAACTTTCATTCTGGGAGTAATTGTCTTTTATTTTATACATAACTGTGACCCGATGCCTTGGAGCCCAGAGAAAGAGTAGAACTAACAGCAAAACGTACTAAAACAGTTGGTTTATTGTGCCTTCCTTTTAATAGCACTTAAGGGGATTTGGCCTTGCATATCTCTTTGCTTACTGCAAAATAATCATTTTCAAAGAAAAATATGGCCTTTGCCATGTTTATACTTTCTTTTTGCATATTATTAGTCTCTAGTTCCTATATCAAGCTCCGGAACTGTCTAAATTTAATGTTTAGGATGACCACAGTAATTACTCTAGCTAAGGTAGAAAAGACACTACTCTTCATAAATTCTGCATGGGCTTAATTCCAAAGTAACATTTTAAATAGAATTTAATTTCATCATTGAGACATCATAACAGTGTTTGGAATATTTTTCCCCTTCCTCTGTCAACGGCTTTCCACACACCCCTCTCTTTGTCTAGCTCTGTCTCTATTTCTCTCTCTGTCTGTCTCTGTCTGTCTGTCTGTCTGACTGTCCATCTCTGTGTGTGTGTCTACTGTCTGTGTCTGTCTGTCTCTGTCTCTGTGTGTGTGTGTGTGTGTGTGTGTGTGTGTGTGTCGCTGCCTCTCTCTCCTCTGTCTCTATGTCTGTCTTTCTCTTTCTCTGCCTTTGTTTCTGTCTGTGTCTGTCTATGTCTCTCTCTCCGTCCCTTTGTTTCTCTCTCCCTCCCTTCTTTCTCTCCTTCCATACCTTCTTTTTTTGCTTCTTTCTCTCTCTCTCTCTCTCCCTTTCTGGGTCTTTGTCTATTTCTCTGTCTCTCCCTCTCCTTTTTCCCTCTGCCTCCCCTCCTTTTCTCTCTCTCTCTGTCATTCCCACTCTCTCTGTCTTTCTGACTCTCTCCTCCCTTTCTCCTTCCATCCCTTCTTCCCTCTTTTTCCTCTACCCTTTCTCTCTGTCCATATTAATTTACATATCACTTTCACAGAATTCTCCTATGACTTGATAAGAATCAGCAAATCCATTTTATTGATAATGAGCTTTTGATTAAAAGCTTGGTATTTTGGTCCATTATTCTTGCTCTCTGTTCCTGCATTTTGTAGTTCTATTGACTGTGTTTTTCAGTTGGCTGAGGCTAAGTATTGGAAAGAAAAAAATGAAAACCAATCAATGAGTGTTGATTAATTGCCTTCTATGTGCCAGCCATTGTACTAAACAGTGGAACCACAAAAATAAAAATAAAATAGCACCCACCCTCAATAAGCTTTCATTCTACAACAAATTAGGATAAATTCAAAATGTTCCTATTTTCTCAAAGAGAGTTTAATGGAGCACCATAATGCAGAGTAGAACCTTTACAGTCATCTAGTATACCTCATACCTGAAAATTAATTCCCTCTATAACCTATGCAATAAGGAAGGGTTCAGGACAACTACTACCCTTAAGCAAATCATCACATCTGGGCTTTTCCTTCCTATGTTTAAAATGATGGAACTTAGAAATGTTCTTTCCTTGATTCTGTGATCTCAACATGAGATTCAGAAACCAACTGTTATTACTATGGTTGACCTGGAAATCAGAACGTGCCAACATGTGGAGATATAACTCAGGAAAGGAGAAAAACAAAATAAACTTGGATCTAATTAATGCCAACTGTTCAGTGCTTTTCAACTTCCTTTAAAAATGGGATTCTCGTGCATCTGATCCATACTTTCCATGAGCAATCAGAGATCTCTGCTTTATAACTGCTTGACACAGTTACAAATGATGATGGAAAATATAAATGGGGTATTATGAAGCATCCACCAGCAGGCAAGAGCAGAGACTGATAAATGGAAGAACAGTGGAAGGGGTGATGTATTATCAATTCTAAGGACTCAGGACCCCCTGTGTTTTTTTCTTGCTAATCCTGAGTTGGAATGCACCCTCCTGGTGTGCAGTTATATTTGACCACAGTTGGACATGACTCATGGACCAAAAAAAACTGCCTTTGAAATTTGAGTTGGGACAGGATGAAACCATGCTCAATAAAAAATGTTTTTGGTTTTTCTTTGTTGGTTTTTTTTTGCTTTTTTGGCTAGAGTGCTGCTTTTCCTCCTGCTTTGAGGCTATTTGGTACTCCTCAACACCTCTTGGCCATTTGCTAGGCTCACTTTCCCGCCTCCTCTCCACCCTGGAAAAGAAACTACATTGCACTGAGAATATGGAAAGTGGCAGGAATCCAGTTACAAAAGATACATAGATAGAGTAAAAAAAAGAGTCCAACTCCACCACCCAAATTCAACTCTTAAAACAGGCATTGCTAGCTCTTTATTTCAACTTGTAGTGTGACAAAACAACACAACCTTCCTAATCCATCCTCTCGTATCCATTAGTTGCATTATTCTGGTTACCAGAAAATTAATGAGTTAATCCTAGCCAAAAGGTGCTTTAAAACCCTTCAAGAAAAGTCACAAAAATAAAGCCCTGACATTTCTTTATGTCTCTAAGTCTCCAGAATGAAATGATGCTAATGGTTGAAGCAACCATAAGAAGATCCTCTAATTAGGAATGGTAATTAGATTTGATTGGCTTTCATAATATATGATCATGAATTTAAAGTTCAAAGGAACCTTCCAGGCCATCAAGTCAAACTCCCTCATTTTTCAGACGAGGAAACCAAGGCATAAGGTGCTTATAATTTGCCCAGGATCATGAATCTAGTTAAGTGTCTGAAGCAGGATTTGGACCCATGTTTTCCAATTCAGTATCTATCTATGACACCAAAAGCTATTTCCTCAGGAAGCATTTTTGATAAAAAAAAAAAAAGCAAATAGGTACAGGAGAAAAAAGAACCTCAGCATAGAATTATGCCTTGTGGTTCAAGAATGGTGACCTCCAAAATTAACTCCTGCTGTTTTCTTCTCACTAAATATTCCCTTTTTTGCTCCATCCAAAGAAAATGGCACCATACAATAATTCAGAATAAATTGCATGTATTCTTTTTTGTGATTATTTCTATGCTATAAATTTAAATAAAACCTTTACCTTCCATCTTGGAATCAATACTGTGTATTGGTTCCAAGGCAGAAGAGTGGTAAGGGCTAGGCAATAGGGGTCAAGTGACTTGCCCAGGGTCACACAGCTGGAAAGTGTCTGAACCCAGGACCTCCCATCTCTGGGCCTGACTCTGGAACTACTGAGCTACCAAGCTGCCCCCAATATAAATAAATCTTAATGAGAGAATCAACTAAGAAAAACTATTCCAAGGTCATTTAAGAATGAAACTAGAAGTATGAGAGATGGAAAACTGAAATGTTACCACCAGGTCCTCTTCCAAACTCTTTTCACTGTCAAGGAAAGTAGAGTCACCAATTCATACTTAGACATCCCATTCCCTTACACACTTCTTGAGGAACATAACATGGGAAAAAAAACCTATTAGACTAGACCAAGTATAGTAGAGGTCTGTGCCATTCTTGAGCTTTTTGAGCTTTTGTTAACTTAAAGATAAAAAGAATACATGATCCATGGTGACTGGCACATAGTAGGAACATAATAAATTCTTCTTGACTAAATGATTGAATCTGTAGAGCATCCCTTTTCAACTCTGATTCAATACTGGATCACCTCTTTGATTTATTTAAATCCTTATGTTCTGTCTTAGTATTAATTCTAAAAATAGAAGAGCAAGAAGGGCTAGGCAATAAGTCACTTGCCCAATGTCACACAAATATGAACCCAGGTCCTCTTGACCCCAGACCTGGCACTCTATCCACTGGGGTACCTAGCTTCTCCAGGATCTCCTCTGTTATTGCACTGAATTATTTTGATGAGCACAGATGTCTTCTTTCATACCTCACTAGATACATATATAATTATAGAATTATCAAGAGAAGTTAACTCTTTTATAACATTTTAAAAGGAATCTTCTATTTTGCTACATGTATGATAGAGAGTCAGAGAAGTTGCACAGTGGATAGATTGCTAGACTTGGAATCAGGAAGACCTGAGTTCCAATCCTGTCTCAGATGCTTGTTAGCTTTGTGAAACTGGTCAAAAAAATTTAGCCTTTCTCTGACTCAGTTTTCTCATTTATATATTAAGATAATAACCTCATAGGATTATTGTGAGTATCAAATGAGTGACTATATACTTACAGTGCTTTGAAAACCTTAAAGTTCTATGTAAATGTTGGCTATTATTAGTATCACTATTATTTAGGGAGAACTAAAGGAAGGTTTTAGTCTATCAAACTAAAAGAATAATAATAACAAAGCATTTCGGTGGGGTTTTTTTGGTTTACAAAGTGCTATTTTTTCATTTACAGCAATTAAGCACAACACAATTCTGGGCACATAGCAGATGCTTAATAAATGCTCGTTGACTTGACTAAATAACAGGCAATGTCTGGAGTTAATCGGAAAAAAAGAGTAACATGGTGATAGTTATGCTTCAGGGATATCAATTTGGGGACCCTGTGGAGGATGAATTAAAGAGGGGAGAAGATAGAGCAGGGGAATGATTTGTCATCTACCTGAGTAATAGGAAGGCATCTATGGGGCATCCAGCTGGAAACATACACTAGGAAGTTGCTGATGTGGGAATTGGGATCAGAAAAAAGATCAGAGAGCTGGCTATGTAGAGATGATAGTCATTTGCAACAGAGATGATAGTCAACCCCTTGGAAGGTGTATGAGATCATCCCCTGAGAGCATAGAAAGAAAAGTCCTCCAGAGTCCTGTTTCAGTCTCTGCCTTCAGTCCATCCTCTCTCTAACAAGAGATGAGAGGAGAGTGGCATCATCAGTCTTCTAAGGTCATAAATGGATACCATCCCTCTGCATCTCCTTAAGGAAGTGAGAGATCCTTAACAAGATTAACTCCTTATGAACCAGATGAGCATAGTTGAGACCTTTGTTTTCACCTTGATGTCTTTGTTCAAGGTGGAAACGTTGTACATGGACACCATATTTGATAATAATTGACTAAGTGGATAATTGCACTGCAGATATCATATGCTCTTGGACATATAGCCTTTAAAAGAAAGAATTGAGAAGAGAAAGAAACAGGCAGGCCAATGACACACAGAGATTCCCATTTTCTAAAAGGAGGTTTGAATGTCCCTGTGAACATTTAATGGAGATTGACCCTTCATTTTCATCATAAAGCCTAGTAGTCCTAGGAGAGAATCCCATGACTTCACACACAGTAGAAGGAGAATTGGAACAAGTTCTTAGATTAGAAGAAAAATCTAGGGATTATTATTATTAGGTTCTGACACCAGTCAATGAGTCCGGTGACTAAGAAGAAGCTATAACCAAAAATCAGCAAGGATCAAAGCCACAATGTGATGAAAAATCCAAATATTGCCCGTTAGTGGAATCATGAGTTATATTAACTACATCAGTCTGGGGTCAGAGAGAGGGTGACAATACTGTGTATTGATTCCAAAGCAGAAGAATGGGGGTTAAGTGACTTGTCCAGGGTCACACAGAAAGTGTCTGATATTAGATTTGAACCCAGGACCTCCCATCACTAGGCCTGGCTCTCAATCCACTGAACTACCTAGTTGCTCCCAAAGAGTACTTTACCAATTCTAAGTTACCAATTCTAATTTCCCTTTTTAATATGTAAGTGGAAGCAACAAGGCATACTAAAGTAGAGGCAGAAGGCAGCATGTGCCAAGAACAGCCAGTGACCATGTTGCCCATCATCTCTCTACAGATTCTGGTGGGCATAGACCTTATACCCAAGAGACTTGGTAAGAGTAGTGCTGCCCAAACCATCAGACCTGATTCTGGCCCACACCCCCACAGCTATCATCAAAGGGAGATATCCTTGTGGAGAAGGAGACCACCTTCCTCACCACCACCACCAACACCTTGCAGAGCCAATCCTCACTAACAGGTAAATAAGCCCCAACGTCCTGAGAGTGGCTCTTCTCCCCCAGTCCTTATATCCAACATCCAGGAAGCAACTACAATAAGGAAAAAACCTGCCAACCCCACTGACCAGCTGCTGTTCATGGGGCAATCAAGCCAGCCTACCTGAAGGACCAAGTTACTCTGAGGGAGAAACAAGAGACAAGTCAAACCACCACAACCTTTTCCCCTGAGACCCTGATGGAGATGGTCCAGGAGACCCTGAACCCAAGATTCTTGGGAATGGCAGTATTTCCAGTCCATCACCCTTGGCCATCATTCTCAGAAGCAACCCCTGTAGAAGATGTAGCTTGGCAATTTTTTCCTCAGGGGCTACACAGCCCTTAAAGACCCAGAAAAGAAAATCCTTGCCACCAAAGTCCTTGGCACAGTTAAGTATCAGAAACTGATATGATTTTATCAGTGAAAATAACATAAAAGAAGAGGCATTACTGCCTTCTCTGTTGTACACTAAGGACCATGGAACCTTTCCATCTGATCCATCTCACATGCAGCTGAAATCTTCCATATGTGTTGTCTCCCTGGTTAAAATGTGAGATCCTTGAGAGCAGAGGCCACCTTGTTTTTCTAGGGTTTGCCCTTGGGTTTACTGCCGTTTTATAAGTTGGAAGTGCTTAAAACATACTTCATTCATTCAACCAATCATTCACACAATAGTAGCTCTATGAATCTGAAGGATTATGCAAGTCCTTGGAAAAGCTAAGCATGAGAAAAGAAGAATTGCCCATTTTTTACTTTTTCTATTAGGTGAAACCAACTTTGTCCTTTCTCCCGTACTTTTAACATGAGTTTTAGCATTGGAGTTGAGAATTCTTTTTCTTCTCTCTCTCTCTCTCTCTCTCTCTCTCTCTCTCTCTCTCTCTCTCTCTCTCTCTCTCTCTCTCTCTCTGTCTCTCTCTCTGTCTCTCTCTCTGTCTCTGTCTCTCTGTCTCTCTCTCTCTCTTCTCTCTCTCTCTCTCTCTCTCTCTCTCTCTCTCTCCCTCTCTCTCTTTCTCTCTGTCTCTCTGTCTCTGTCTCTCTGTCTCTGTTTCTCTGTTTCTCTCTCTCTGCTTCTCTGTTTCTCTGTTTCTCTCTATGTTTCTCTCTCTCGGCTTCTCTCTCTCTTTCTCTCTCTCTGTTTCTTTGCTTCTCTCTGTTTCACTCTCTGTCTCTGCTTCTCTCTCTGTGTTTCTCTCAGTTTCTCTATTTGTTTCTGTCTCTCTCTGTTTCTCTCCCTCTCTCTGTTTTACTCTCTGTTTCTCTCTCTGCTTCTCTCTCTCTCTTTCTCTCTGTCTCTTTGTCTCTCTCTCTGTCTCTCTGTCTCTGTTTCTCTCTCTATCTCTGTTTCTCTGTCTCTGCTTCTCTGTTTCTCTCTCCGTTTCTCTCTCTGTTTCTCTCTCTCGGCTTCTCTCTCTCTTTCTCTCTCTCTGTTTCTTTGCTTCTCTCTGTTTTACTCTCTCCCTCTCCCTCTCCCTCTCCCTCTCCCTCTCCCTCTCCCTCTCCCTCTCCCTCTCCCTCTCCCTCTTCCTCTCCCTCTCTCTCTCTCTCTCTCTCTCTCTCTCTCTCTCTCTCTCTCTCTCTCTCTCTCTCTCTCTCTCTCTCTCTTGGAGACCTCTTATATAAACTATTGTTTCTTAGGGGAAAGTCAGAGGAAGTAAAGAACCAGAAGAGATTTCTGTGAAAAGCCCTGAAGGTCAGATTCTGTTCATGTAAATAAACCCAGATCTTTTAAAAGAACACAGTAGTATGCTAGTAAAAGTTTAATGACTGGCTCACCAAAAACACATGAAACACTTTTACATTTAATCTGCATTCCTAACATTTCCCCCATCGCTTTTTAGGCCTAGACAATCATCAAAACAATAAAAAAAGAAGCCCTAATTTGTAAATAGCATTTATTGATTTCTGAGGTGTAATTGCTCACACTGAAAACTTAAATCATTATTAGTTCTAGTTGCCTCTGGCATACCTCTATTATATGACACTCATAGGTGTGGTCTCTTATACTGTTTTTTTTAAAGTAAACAGATTTAAGTATCTTGCTCAGAATCACATAGATCAAAAGTGTCTGAGATCAGATTTGAACCCATATCCTCCTGACCCCAGGTCTGGCTCTCTATCCACTGAGCCACGTAAGTGCCCCAGTCTCATATACTTTCCTTTTTTTTTTTTAGACATTTAACTTTCCTCTTAGAATATACTGTGTATTGCTTCCAAGGCAGAAGAGCTAAGCAATGGAGCTTAAGTGACTTGCCCAGGGTCACACAGTTAGGAAGTGTCTGAGGTCATTTTGGAATCTCTAGGTCTGGATCTCAATTTACTGAGTCACCTAGTTACCCCCGATATACCTTTTTATTTTAAAATTTTATTTATTTTTTAATTTTTTTAGACCCTCACCTTCTGTCTTGGAGTCAATACTGTGTATTGGCTCCAAGGCAGAAGATTGGTAATGGCTAGGCAGTGGAGGTTAAGTGACTTGCCTAGGGTCACACAGCTGGGAAGTGTCTGAGGCCAGATTTGAACCTAGGAGCTCCTGTGTCTAGCCCTGGCTCTCAATTCACTGAACTACCCAGTTACCCAGCTCCCCCCCTCCCCCCGTATACTTTCAAAGGATATTAAATCTAGAGCTTGCAGGGAGGTTAGTAGCCATCTCATCTAATCCTTTGACTTGACAGATGAAGAAATTGAGCCTTAGCGAAGTCAGCATTACACAATTGGTAACTATCAAAGCTGACTCAACTCCAGATTGTGTATCCTCTTAGTCTTAGTCTGTATCATGTTCCCTTTAGAGGAAGAGACATTGCCAATGGCAGAACAAAGACTTAATCCATGCTAACCTTATTAATAAGGGCTAAACCTTCACAAGTAGCAAACTTTATCAAAGGACTTTCATCATGTTAAGGAAGTGCAGGAAAGATTCAGAGGATATTAAAGGCTTCTCTGGGCACCTTCTAGATATAAAATGAGGATTCTAGAATGAAATATCTAGAGAGATGTTCGATCTAACTGTTAGAGTTCATCTAGACCAATTTCCTCCTTTTGCAGATGAGGACCTTGAAGCCAGGAGGGAGAAGGGATCTGCTTAAGGTGCTACAAGTAGTCAGCAGCAGAAATGGAAACTCAATTTGTGTCTTTGGACTCCAGATATATCTTCCTTTCCATTGTACCGCACTGCCCTGCTATGGAAGTTGGATTTGATGACCTCTCGTGTCTCTTAAAATTCAAATATACCTTTACAAAATAAGCAGCCCAAAAGGAGAGAACCACCAAGGGACCTCAGGTGGGGATTCATGCAGACTGCAGTCAGTCCTGGAGTCAAACTGACCTGAGGGAGTGGGAGTCGGGGGTTTTTTCACAGTCTGTGACTCATTAAACCTCCACCCAAGAGTAGAAGTCTAGGAACCATTTGTAAAGCAAAATATAGATTTGGCTCATTCTAAGATGGCCCCAAAAGGAATTTAAAATCTCTTTTTAAATAGGTGTTCAATATACACAGATATGTCTTATATACAGATATAAGACAGATATTTATTTCCTCCATCAGAGAAGAAATATTTAAAACACAAATGGCTCACGGGCATATTTTTGTTTTTATTGTTTGAGATGTAATCTCATTGCCCCTCAGGATATGAAGGCAATGGCTATATTACATGGACTGATCCCAATTTACTTTTTCCAAGTAGACCAATTTGCTTCTCCTTAAGCACCCTAGTAGCTCTCACAAAGCCTTACCACAATGGCACCCAACTTATCTTGGATTAACTTTGACCTTACTATAGCTCAAAATGCCTGAAGTCAAGGAACCAACCAGCCTCAGCTTCTCCATATGTTAGGGATTAAAGGTGGGTACAACCATGCCCAGCAGCTCACAGACCATTATTGACAAATGTCTAAAGCATGATATGGTAATCCATTACTCTCCTGGGAGGCTGAGATTTAGAAACATGAAAGATCTTGTGGAATTGTTGGGTCATTATTTCATCTTGACCAAACTCTGCACTGTTTAAATATAAGCAGCACCCTCAAGATATATATCTTCTGGAAAGCCAAGGCATGACTAAGACTCAACCTCCTAGGTACAATCATCTTCAAGAAGTCATGTCAGAGATTACTTCTTCCTGGGTGATCAGTATCTAGACCTAAAAGCTTTCAATTTATCAAGTTTCAAGACTAGTAATGCCAAAGAAAGAAAAGCAGAAGAGGCAGCCAGAGACTGGAGATCTATTCTCAGACTCATTTGGCCAGCACATGGGCTTGCTTTCATATTTCCGAGAAAGTGTGAGGAGTCGGTGCACTCAGCAGATTGGAAGAGAAAGATTGTTTTAGAAGTCTCTTAAGTAGGCAGCATTGGCTGCTCAGTGGTCAGCCTTCTTCGGCACTATCCATTTTCCCATCCACTCACCGACCTAGGCATGGGGACCAAGGAACCCACCAGGAGTCCATCTGCCAGCATATATCCCTTCAGCAAGAGACCAGAGCACATGTCTCCATAAAAATGACCAGGGCACAGACTCAGCTCCATGCATGCTCCATAAAATGGCCCCGGGAGGCCCATATCCATGCATGTTCCATCAAACCTGTGCCAATTCAAAACCCTAGAACAGTAGGATTTTATGATTAGTGAGGCCCTTTGGTGACCCTCATCCCTGGGTAAAATATTATATATTGTCCAGAGGAAGAAATTCTTATGTAATGTTCTTCCCTCCACTAGGTACTATGATTTGGATTACTAAACATTTAATTTATTTCATTACATTTTAATGTTTTTATGGTGTTTTCAAATCAATTTTGTGATTCTGCTTTTCAAAGAATTTCATAAAACTCAGATTTAATATTTTGAAATAGAGCATGACTATGAGAGCATGAGATAATGAAAACAAATAATAATTGTCTTGGTTTCAAATTGATATCTACAATTAAGAACATTCCCCCACTCTAATGAAAGGTGGTATTTATGAACATCATCATGAATAATATTTCTAGCTGGCCAGAAATGAATTAGGGCTCACTAATATATCTTAGGAGAAAAGATTTGCCATTTTATCTCAAGCTAAATGATTCTGTAACACTTTAATTATTCATTTAAATTAAGACTCATCTCAGAAAGGGAGATAAGAGAGGATGGAAAGAAAATCAGGCAGAGGTTCTCCTTCATCTTAGGACCTCAAGGGCCAGGGTTCCCATCAATGTGCTCAGCAAATGATGTCTGCTGCCAAGTTTTCATTTCAGAACGATGCTGTATGTGCAGTTTTATCAAAAGTAAATATTTTTCTTTTGCACAAAACACCAAGTAATGCCAGGCCTACTCTCAAGCTACTATACAAGTGGAAATTTTCTATCCTGTGAACTTCATCTCCCAGCGTTCTTTCCTTGTCCCAAAATTCCCTTTTCCCTTTTGGGTACATGCGTTGTTACGTTGTTTATATTATAGTGGAGGTGGATCCTCCCTCTTGTTCTCTTTATCATGTGAGCTCTCTCGGTTTCTCTAGCCTTTTACTTTCCCTTTGCTTCAAGTTAAATATTAGTAAATATTATTAAATGTAATACTTGGAGTATTGAATATTAATTTTTAAAATTTACACTCCCATTCCTTCTCTTCCTTTTTTAGTGGCAGCATCCTACACTGAAATATGTTAATCAGGTTTGAGAATGATGCCAGATCCTCTTGCAGATCTGTCTATATTTCTGCATCCCAAAGAGATCAAAGATGGAAGGAAAGGATCTACTTGAAAAAAATTATAGTAGCTCTTTTGGTAGTGGCAAAGAACTGGAAACTTTTTAAAAGGGATCCATATCAACTGGGGGATGGCTAAAGTTGTAGTATATGGTTATAATGGAATACTATTGTGCCATAGGAAATGACAAACAAGATGATCACAAAAAACCATGGAAAGACTTATATGAAGTGATACAAAGGGAAGTGAGAAAATCCAAGAGAACTATGCACAGAAAAAACAGTTATGTCTATAATGTATAATGAGGGGGCAGCTGGGTGGCTCAGTGGATTGAGAGCCAGGTCTAGAGGTGGGAGGTCCTGGGTTCTAATCTGGACTCAGACACCTCCTAGCTTTATGACTGTGGGCAAGCCACTTAACCCCTTAATGCTCTTCTGTTTTGGAGCAAATACATAGAATTGATTCCAAAATGGAAGATAAGGTTTTTAAAAAATGATAATAATGTATGACAATCAACTGTGACTGATTTAACCATTATCAGCAATGCAAAGATCCAGGGCAATTCCAAGTGCATTCGTGAAGCACTTATTAAGGATTATGGACTGTACAAGGAGCTAAGCATATGAAGACAAAAATGTAATCAGTCCTGTCCCCAAAGAACTTACATTCCATTGGAAGAAACATGTAAGTGTACACAGAAAAATACTAGACATCTAAGCTACCTGGGAAATCGGGGTATTAACACCTGGGCTGGGGGGAGGAAATACCTTAGGCTGCCTCCAAATTTGATCTGTGGGGTAGGAGGAAAGTGTCACAAAATTACAGAATCTCCGAAGAGGACTGGACCTTCTTTACAACATGTCCAACAAGTCGTTTTGCTGGTTCAGCTTGAAAAATTCCAGCGTAGAAGAGCCCATTGCCCCTGCCCCTCCAGCCACTCCTTACACCTTGAAGAAGCTCCAAACCCAGGTCTGACACTTCTATCTGTGCATGTGATCCAGCACTTGGTCTCACTAGGTCTGTTTCCTTATTTATACAAAAGAACAGCTTGCATGTTTATAGCAGTTGAAGGTTGGCAAAACATTTTTACATAAATTACCAAATTTTAGTCTCATGACAACTTCATAAGGTGAATGCTATTATTATCCCCGTTGTACAAATAAGAAAGCTGAGAGGCTTACACAACTACCACTAAGGAGCTAAGTCGAGTTTTCCCTAAGTCTTTCTGATTCCAGATGATGCTACAAAAACGAGAAGAGTTGGACTAATTGACTTCTTGCTCTCCATCTCCACTGCTATGAAGAGGTATGAAGCTTCTCTCTGTGTCTTGTCTGAAATGGTTATGTATATGATCAGGGGCTGATTAGGTGGCATCATCAAGAACTGCCAAACCACCTCTTAGTAGCCAACATTGGCCCCAAAGGGACCACCACCAGAAATTGCTCTCTTGGTTTTCACAATGGTGGTCAGTGAGTTTCATGAGTGTAGAAGCATGTAGTCTCCTGCAGGTGGCACTCTGGCATAAATATCCCTTTGTGTTAGTGCTGTAGACTGTAGGTTGTAAATTTCAAATGTATTCTTTGCCTACAATTTTAGAATAAAAAATAAAGAAAGGGAAGCATTTAAAAAATAATAATTATGAAAAAGTGTGATTATATATAATATACAGGTAAATGGCCACATAATCTATTTCTCTAATATCTAAAGGGAGGTTTGTTTGTTGAATGGATTGTGTGTAGAGGGCTTATAGGAAGATGGACTCATGAATAAATAGAGTGATAGATCAGACTCTCTGGCCTCTCTAGATCCAAAAATCTATGATCCTATGACTCTAGTTTGAGCATCTCAACCTTCCTAGACCTTAGTTTCCTCATCTGTAAAATGGAAGAGAAAGATTAGAGGATCACTAAGTACCCTTCTAATTAAAATCCCAATAATCCTCTGACCCTAATTAATTATGTGACTTTGAGTAAGATACTCCCTGGATATCAGTTTCACTGTCTCTAAAATGGGAGGAGTAAATTAGATGGACCAAAGGATCCTTCTAAATCTGAAATCTATGACCCATCTAACTAATTGTATATTCTTGGGCATTTCCTTTCACATTCCTGAACCTCAGTTTTCTCCCCTCTAAAATGAGACAGTTATACTAGTTGGTTTATAAAGTCTCTTCCATCTCTAAAATTAATGATCTTAAGACCCTCACTACTTTTGTGTCCATAGACAAATCACTTATATTCCTTGAGTCCCAGTTTCTGTTTTTAAAAAAATCTATAAAATGAGAGAGTTAGACTATGTACCTTCCAGCTCACCATCTACAATTGCCAGCATATTTATTTCCTATAACTCCTCCTTACAACTCAGCTACACATAGAGATTGTCTTGCCCTTGATCTTGTGTTTATCCACAATTGTTCCACTTCCATCTTCATGCATTATGAAATTCTGAAATATTTTAACATTGAAAATATATATTTCCTTCTACCTTACAACCCCATATCCAGAACCCCGAAACCTTCCACCCCTCAGTTCTTTCCTAGACTGTTACCCAGGTACTGACAACTGTCTCTTCTTTTCCTTCTCTTAATTGTTGATAACAATTCAACTCTATTCTTTTCTCTCAAATCCTTTCTCCCTTTTCCTATCACCAGAGTTCCCTACTAAACCCTAAGATTGGGGTAGTCAAACCATCGACTTCATTTACCCTATTTATGAGCAGCTAAATTAAACTGGAGTAAGGAGGCTTACTGCTCAGATTTACTACAAATTTATGTTGCATAATCTCAATTGAACCTTCACTGTGGCAAGACAATCCTTTTACATTTCCCTGAATGATTCACTGTTGCACCCATCACAGTTTTTCATGTGTAGCATACCAGGCATGGAAGTATGGTTGATGTATTAAATACTTGATCATCATGCCATTAAAAAAAAAAAAAAACTCTTACCTTCTTTCTTAGAATAGAAACTAAGTATTGGTTTCAAGGCAGAAGACTAGTAAGGACTAAGTAGTAGGGGTAAAATCCAGGGTCATATAGCTAGGAAGTCTCTGAGGCTGGATTTAAACCCAGGATCTCCCATTTCCAAGCCTGGCTCTCTATCCACTGCTCCTTTTTATAACTCCTCTCAAACTCTTAGCTCCTCTTCCTTCTACCCTCTCAGCTGAAAAGTCTTATATTTCACTGAAAATACTGAGATCATTCAAGAGCTACCTGTCCTTACCCAGATATCTTCTCCCATATAACCCCCCAGGAGATCTCTATAACCCTGTATCACAAGAATAAAGGTTACCCTCTTTGGCAACACTGATCTCTCTAACATAAACAAATATTTCTATTCTGTAAATTCCTCTGTGTCAGAATGCCCCCTCTAGTATCCCCATTGTCTCACTGCTCTTTCATCTTTCTGTCTACCTACAAACATGCCCATGATGCCTCTATCTTCCAAATACACTTCATTTGGTCCATCAATCCATCCATGGTAAACATTGTCCCATCTCTCTCTAGTCTATTGTGTCTAATTTCTTTGTGAAGGTTATCTACTATTCCACTTCCTCTCCTGTCACTTTTCTTAACTCTCTACAGCCTAGCTTCCAACTTCATCATTCAACGGACCAATGATCTCTTTGTTACCAAAGCTAATGACCCTTTTCTTGATTCTCATCTTTCTTGATGTCTCTGCAGCCTCTGACACTATGGACACCATCTTCTCCTTGATACTTTCTTCTCTCTAGGTTTTTGCCACACCTGGTTTTCATGCTACCTTTATGACCCCTCCTCAGTCTCCTTTGCTGGTTCTTCATCAGTGTGAAGCTTGTGGACCATAGGTGTCCCCCAAGGTTCTATTCTGGGCTTGCTTGCTTTCTTCCTCTATACCATTTTGCTTGTTATTTTCATCAGCCCAGTGAATTCAATGAGCATATCTATGTGGATGATTCTCAGATCAGCTGATGTGGCTATAACCTCTCTGCTCACCTCCAACTATGCATCAACAACTGCCTAAATGGACATCTCCAACTTAATATCCCATAGACCCATATGATATGCCCCAACTTGTTAATCTATTCCCCAAGTGATGGACAACCTGAAAGGTGCATTTTCAGACTGTCGGGATGCCCATTATCATCTTCATGAGAGGATAGAAAGAACTCTTGGTGATTCACTGATTGAAACTTAGGAAGATGAGCTTTTATGAAAGGAGCCAACTCCTTTCTAAACAATTTGGAAGACCAGCTCACTCTTTAGTCCCCCTTTTTTCCTACTTTCAGAAGGTAAATCAATGTTTAGAAAGAAGACTGCATATGGTTCTGTGGGAAAAAGAAAACTTTCTCCTTCTCCCCCTCCTCTTTCTCTTCCCCCTTCCCCATAGGAATGAAAATGGATGCATTTGGGAATTGCAGTCAAATCATTCAACAATCATTTATTATGTGGCTATTATGTGATGGACAGTACGTTAGTCACCAGAAACATAAAGACAAACCAAGCCATGTCTTCAGAGAGCTTGTGTCCTATCAGAGAAGACAACATGTTCTTGTACAGGTATATTCAAAATAAGTACAGGGTACCTGAATGGGGCGTGGGCACTAACAGTTGGAGGGAACAGGAAAGGTTTTGTAGAGAAAGGGTACTTGGGCTGATTCTTGTGCCTGCTTGCATCCTATAGGAGGTAAGGAATTTGTGGAAGAACTTATATGGAAAGACAAGGAGAACAAAGGGTCTCCCTCAGTTCCAGCCATGGTAGTGACTCTTGCCTGACTTCCAGTTAAACGATACTTGCCTAGGTCAGTATTCAGCAAATCCTCAAACATTTACTAAAAGCTTACTATGTGCCAGGCACTGTGCTATATTCTGGAGAGATATAAGGAAAGGCAAAAATGAGGTACCTTTCCTCAGGGAGATTATATTTTAATAGAGAAGACAACATGTAAGCAAATATATATATATATATATATATATATATATATATATATATATATATATATATATATACACGCCGCTGCGCATGAACGCCGACACCAGGCCACAACCGCACCTCCCGTAACAACTGGCGTCCCAGGCCCCATGTGCCACAAACTCTGCGCCTCAGTCTTTGGACTTCAAAGCCACATGAGGGTACATCAATAGATGATAATGCACAAAGACAATTGTCATTCTCAGCTTCCCAGAGACTACTACTATATATATGATATTTACAAGGTAAATGGAAGGCAATCTCAGAAGGGCAGCCAGGTGATTCATTGGATAGACCACTAGGTCTGGAGTCAGGAAAATCTGAATTCAAATCCAGCCTGGGATATGTACTAACTCTGTGACCCTGGGCAAATCACTTCACCTCCGTTACCTTAACTTTAAAATGAGCTGGAGGAGGGAATGGCAAATCACTCCAGTATCTTTGCCAGGAAAATTCCAAAACAGAGGTACCAAAGAAGAGGACATACTGAAAAATGATTAAAAAAAAGATTCCCCTAACTGGCTCATTGAACCTTCCATCTGGATCAAACCAGATTCCTATGGCCCCTTTACTAGACCTTACCCACCACTGCTAGGTTCATAAGGTATCGTGTTTAATAAGTATATTTTTGTGACCACATTGTGGTTTTCATTCTGCTCAGATCTGAATTTAGACTCTCAGCAGGCAATACACCTTGAGGAGAGATATCCCGAGAGTGCACTTTCCCATCTTTTAAGATGGTAGCAGCCAGAACACTGAGATTAGTACATGTGAGACAAAAGTTGGAATATGAATGCTCATTTAACCCTAGAGAGGAGTCCCTGTCTTGGGATTGTCTCATGGGTAACCTCAAACCTTATCAAATCTAAAAAAGAGAAAAGGGTTTCCTGGAACAATGTTCTCTCTTTAGAGGAAAAAAGACAACCCACATACTTATTTGTCAGTCTTCTATTTGGAGAACAAAGATAGTGAGTTATTTGAACAATGCAAGTCCACTGAGAATGGGACTGTTCTCTCAGTAGTACTAAAGTGTGTTTTCCTTCTTGAAAAATACAAACCATATTAGTCTGAGAAAGGTTGTGGAGGATCCTTTCCGATTAGAGATTCAGCAGGACGTCAAAGTGTTGTCTTGATGACAACCCCAAATTCATTTCCCTTACAATGAAAACTGACAAGTTAGTTTGCAAATTCCATATCTGTTTGTGTACTGCTGCATGTCTTTTGTGCCTTCCACATTTGGAGTGGGGTACAATCCAGTTTTTCTTATATCCACATGTATTTGCTACCTTGAATGCTTACAGAAGATCTGGGGACAAACTTTAGGAAAACCCATTGGCAAACTCTGCCCTATGTATTCTAGGCAATTGTCTTGAAGGAACTTTTAGTGGCATCCATGAGCCAAAGAGAGGCAAATTTGTGGCTCAGAGTTAAGGATCACAGATGTGGACTGAGTTGAAATGAGCTGACACATACATGTGACATGAATGATTGACCCCTTCCTCATGGACCTAATGGAATCTTACAGTGATGGAGTCTTAGGCTGATGTAATTTGCAGGAAAGCAGGCAGGATTAAGCCAACCTTGGGTGGTTGAATAGGTTAAGAGATAAAATGTATGGAGTTTCATGAGTGCACAGAGTTCAGGGAGTCCACATGTCTTTGGTATAATTGGTGGTTGATGTATTTGCCAGGCTGAGCTCAATTACTGCATGCGATTGCCAGTATAAAGTCTGGGTCAGTGAGCCTACCTAAGACTATCTATCAGCATAAGTGCTGAGTTGATATGCATGCATGTCAACATGAACATGCATGGCCAGGTCATGGGCTGGGTTAGAGAACCATTATTATCCTTCTAGGAGAACTGATGGCATAGAAGTGGGCACAGATATGGAACACTGAGCTAACATCTAGTGCATATGCCAACTGTGTGAGATCCCACAGAGTTGGGCATTGAGCCTGACTTGCTTGGATGTACAAGTGAGGGCAGGTCAGATTGGCTCCAGGAGCAGATAAGCTCTATCTCTGTACTTCACGAAGTAACCAAGGGCTCCAGATTTGGATCCAATCCTCACCGTCCCCCACAAAGGGAACTACAGTGATGAACCTCTATATGTCTCATCTCTGAATTGGCACCGTGATGAATCTTCATCAGGTCATAAGGGGGAAAGAAGATGCCTAGGGAGAAGCTGATAGACTCAGCATCTAAATGGGAGAGAGTGTGTGGTCCTTTGTAATACGAGTAATTGGTAGAGATAATATTATATGTATTAGGTGAAGTATGTCTATAGTGTAAACAAAAGTTGCAACTCCAAGAAGGCCTTACATATGAATCATTGCTACATTTTCCTTTAAAGGAAAGAGCGTCTCACACATCTATATGGAATTTTTCAGTCATGTGTTTTAATGCAAGACTGTTTTCTTATTAAAATCACCTTAGAATAATTTTATTCCCAGTTTACTGGCATCTTGGAATGAATTACTTTAATGGAGCAATGATTTGCCCACTGGCATGGGTACAGATTGGCAGTGATACAGATCATAACCCAGCTACTCCCTCATATTCCATTTGGTTTTTGTCCATGTTTCTCCATGCATCTTCTACTGAAGAACTATTCAGTGTGCTAGAGTTTTCTTCATGTCCTTTGATAGTCCAGGGACCCAAATATACTGTTTGCACTTCCTATTTTTAATCTCTCTTTCTCTATATCCCTACCTTCCATTCTTTGGGATTTTATTTCATCTCAGTAATTGTCTTTTAGGTCACTTGTCACATGTAGGTATCCATCAGTAATGTGATGTCCACCATATGTCAAGGCATTGCCATTTTAAGTCTTTTTTTTTGTTTTGTTTTATTACTCAGAGATTCTGGTACCCCTTACCATCTGAATTAGAATCAGTATGGTATATTGGCTCCATGGCAAAAGAGTGATAAGGGCTAGGCAATTGGGGTTAAGAGACTTTCCCAGGGAGAGACAAAGCCAGAAAGTGTCAGATTTGAACCCAGGACCATATCCAGGCCTGGCTCTCTATCTTCTAAGCTACCTCACTGTCCCAAGAGAATGTTGATGTTAAAAATAAGTGAGCTTTTGCAACCACAAGTAATTTGGTATCCCTTCAAGTACTGTATAATTTCTCAAGTGAAATCTAATGCCATTTGCTCTTCTCCCTACTCAAATGAACCCCTCTCCCATTTAATATCTATGGCACATGCCCAAGATACACCTAGCTTACATGCCAACATGCTGGGTATAAAAATAGAGTAACAGCTGACTGTGCCCTCAACGACATCATATTCTCTTGAGGAGAGATAACACACAGAGTCCAGGGAAGAACCTTTTGGTCTTGAAAGTTTTGCAGATGGTCAGTGAGGTCCTAAGGGGAATAGATTAACATATCCCAGCCAGGAACAATGACAAGGTTTGTGTGTTCAGAGCTGAGAGATATTTTGTTGTTTGGTCATTTTTCAGTCATGTCTGATTATTTTACCCCTTTGGGGGTTTACTTGGCAGAGGTGCTGGAGTCGTTTGCCATTTCCTTCTCCAATTCATTTTCTAGATAAGGAAACTGAGGCAAATAGGGTTAAGTGACATGGCAGGGTGACACAGCTAATATGTAGTTGAGGCTGGATTTGAACAGGTTTTCCTGATAGGCTCATTGCTCTATCCACTGAACCATCTAGCTGCCTTTTAAGGGTATAAGATGCAGAACAGTTGCCAACATCCACTGAGTTTGAAGGAAGTTCTTCACCTTGAAGCTCACTTGACCAGAGAAGACAGAGAATCAGAAAGGAAAATAACAAGTTTCCATGGTACTGGCCAATACTCTAGAAAAACATAAATACCTCATTTGATGCCAGTAGTCAAACTTCACTGTCATCATCTGTAAACTGGTAATGATACCTATAGTATCTATCTCTTCAATGTCCTCTTAAAGCATTTTGACCAATCTAAAATGCTTTGCAAACTTCAAAGGGCTATGCACATTTCAGGTGTTATTGAAAAACCTTATCTCTCTAACTGTCAAGGTGTCTTTGGGTTTTCATGCACATATATGAACATTTGGAGTTCCATATTACCCAGTCAAATAGGTCTAATTAAAATTTCCCGTGCATTACCTTCTCACATTTGCCTCAAATCCCCTCTCTTGTGTATCGTCACAAAGACTTTTTTTGGAGGTGAGAAAGTAGGTGTCTACCGCAACATCTGCTTGATGTCTTCTTGGTTGTCTCTATTTAATTTGGGTAGGAAGGAAGAAGAGGATACAAAAGCATTGTCCATGGTCTTTTCCATTCTTTCCTTTTCCTTTCAGATGTCTCAAAAATGTATCCAGAAGCACCTGGAAAATATTTTCATCTCAAAACATTTCTAAAAACATTTATCGATCACTCCCTAAACATGAGACCCTATGTAAGGGACTATGGAAAGAAAGACAAAACCAGACATTCCTGCCTTCAAGTAGTTGGTATTTTGTTGAACAAATCACCTCTTGCATAATTTTGGCTGGGTCTAGCCAGTCTTCCTGACATCTTAAATACTGTTGCCACGTCCTTGCATACTGAGCTGGTGATGTCCAGATATGGGTTTTCACACTCATTGCTGATGAGATGATGTTCCTGTAGAAAGACTGATGTATCTTTTTTTTTCACTCATTTATTACTTTTCTATTATTACGTGAAGCCTCTCTTTGTGTCAAGAGAGACAGAGAAAGAAACACAAAGACAGAAAACATGGGCGGGGGAAGACAGCAACAGTGACAGCGACACAGAGAGAGAGAGACAGACAGACAGAGAGGCGGGGGTGGGGAGAGAGGGAGATGAAGGGAGAGAGGAAGATGGAGATGGAGATGGAGAAAACCACAGAAAGAGAGAACCACAGAGTCAGAGTTGCAAGTTAGGGCCATGGTTACTCCCAGAGGCTCCCTTCTGCACTTCTCTCACAGAGTAGTTTACTTATTCAGAGCAAAACCTCATGCACAATACAAAGAAAATGATCTTTATCTGGAGAAGTCAGCAGATAAACAAGATCTGAAAGTATGTAGTGCCAATTCAACACAGTAGAAGGAGAAGAAATGAAGACAGGAGAAAGTCCTCCTATCCCAGTAGGACAGTCTGTTCTGCCAGGCAGGTCACTCTCTACTTAGATCTGTGTCAGACAAACAAAGGGTCATGAAGAATCAGACACTACTGAAAAACAAGTAAACAAAGCCAGAGAAGGTTCTAACTGATCATGCTTCTGCTAAGTTTGGGGGAACCGCTCCCTTCCCTTATAATGAGCTAAGCCTTCTGCCTGGCTCAAGGCCACACACCTCCAGAACTCCATCTTCTCTACCTACTGTGATCTTTCCAGGGTTTTCTTATTGCTGAGAAAAAAACTTTTTTTTTTTCTCTCATCATCCCACTTGTGAGTAAGAGGCTACACATGGAAAAATGCTCTCCTCGTGGAATATTCTGGCTTAGTTTGGAATGACAGGTTTAAAATTGGTAACATCCCTGGTTTCAATATTAAAAAGTCATTTCTACTAGATTTTAATCCACCAAAGAGTTTATATGTGTGTTTAAATGAAAGTAACAAAAGGTCCTCATCTGATCATCATTGTCTTTCCCTCTTCCATCTACCCATCATCGTTCAACTCAAACCATGTCAGTGAGGCTCCTCCATTCCCCCTGCTCTGTATTGTGGGTCAAGATTTCTTTGCCCAAAGAATAATAAGGATTTTAGACCTCCATCAGTTCATTGTCCCATTTCTGCAATTTTAAGCATGAACCTTAAGAATTGCATTGCACAGAAAATTCCGCAAAGACTAAGACTTTGTAAATTATTAAGAAATGAAGTAATGAAAAATAATGACTACAAACATTATTTCACTGACATTTCAAAACTAACTTTGTCATGAATCTGTATTTACTTAAAGGTTTATTTTTCTTTTAGGATATTTGCTCTTATCAAACAGATCCTTTGCTGAAAAATGTTTGCTGGTCCTGCCATCTAATGAAATACATATTTGCTCCCTACACGTCATTAACCAGACCAGTCATTTGCTATTTTCTACATTTTAAAAAAAAAGCACAATTTAAATTTTCAGCCTCTTCCCTTCTTGCCCACTTCACTAGCATATAGGTCTTGTGACCTTGGAAAAGGAAAGAACGGAGCACTCTGTGTTCATGTCAGCACATCAGTTTCTCCACTGGGGCTAAATTTAACCAGTAGTTTTTGGAAAGATAATCTTACTTATTCATTTTGGCAAACCACAGATCCCTGTCTGCAGTTTCCTCCTTATACTATGTCTCATTAATTGCTTGAACATTTGTATTAGAGGTTATTGGCTCCTTTCACTAGGCAGAATGGTCCATTTCGTAATTGCATTCTCAGACTTCTGAGTACAGGGACTCCTGTCATGATCAACCATAATAGCTCTGCTGGTGCCCATTGGTAAAATTTAAACAAACCAATAATATGATGTCGCTGATAATATGATAGAGTGTCTGGTCTCCCAGCCCTACCCTAGGGATGTAGAATATCATCCTCAGAAGCTGGGAATAAACCTGGCAGCCCTAAAATCCAGGATGTGGGTTCAGCCAATTTTCCTCTCCTCTTTCTTCTTTTATTTTCCCTATAATTCTCCCTATTTTCTGGAGCCATCCATTTAAAATCTAGCTACCACAATCCTTTTAAAGGTGAGCCATAAAAAATAAGATAAACTTTAAGCTGAACACCAGGGCAAGTGCACCTCTCAGACTACAGGGCAAAAGAAAGAGGGAAATGTATCAGGGTGCTTCTGGAAATTTCAACCAAATGGCAGATAATTTGCTTAAGAAAAAAGGTACTGGATTTAGACAAAACAAGATGCAAAGCTTCCATTTTTTAAAATTATGCTTTATTTCAATATTTGCATTCTTTGCTCCAATGTACTTTTCTACTCAGACCAGGTCTGACTCAGACTAATCTGTTGAATTTGGAGCCAATCTTAGAATAAATATCAAACAAAAGGAGCTTTACTTAGACATAAGCAGGGGAAGGATAGTCAGCAAGGAAGCAACGCTGATTCAGTCGGATCTGCTCTTCCTGTCTGTGTTGTCCAAGATGGTCCTCTCATCAGAAGTCTGAGGGATGGCACCGACTCTTCATGTCCTAGAGTTTCTCATACCTCAAGACTTTGATCCTCTTGAGCCAAATAAGTCTCAAGAATGGTTTCAGCATATTTTAATGAAAAGGCCTGAATTTGGTAAGGTCTTCCACAAAGTTATCATTTGTATCTTTGGCAGAATCTTGTCTTTGCCCACTCATGTAATCCATTAATTAGTTCCTCACAAGTGCCAGTAACTATTCCAGAGGGTAAGGACACAAAGACAAAAATGAAAGTCTCCTTGCCCTTAAAGTATTTACATTTGAGCCAACACAAGGGCTAGCAAAGAGCGGGCACTCAATTCAATAAATGTTCAATTTCATTAAATTGAACACTATAGACCTAAAAAATTAGGTTAACTAATGAGTGCCTCAGTTTTCCAGTTTTCTCAAATAATTTTCCATGAAAAATTTGGTCTAATAAATTAGATTCTTCCTTTGGGATGCTGTAGAATTGATTAATTCAACAAAGATTGACTTACCATCTACTATGAGCCAGGTGTTGACACTGGTTGGACACTGGGACTGTAAAGACAAAAACTGAATGGAATTATGGTCTAATAAGGGATACAACAAGCAAGCAAATATATCTAAATAATGTCAAAAGGAGAAAAAGAGGAAAAAGACTTAAAGATGGAAGCCACTAGAATCAAGAGGACTTGGGAAAAGACTTCCTGTAAATGATGGGATTTTTTTTTTTAAACCTAGATAGGAGAACAGCCAGGTGCCTCATTGGATTGAGAGCCCAGCCTAGAGATGGGAGCTCTTGGGTTCAAATCTGATCTCAGATACTTCCTAGCTGGATGATCCTGGGCAAGTCTCTTAACTCCCATTGCCTAGCCCTTACTACTCTTCTTCCTTGGAGCCAATACCGAGTATTGATTCTAAGGTGGAAGATAAGGGTTTAAAAAAATTTGAAAGATTTATAAAAAGTGATACAAAGTGAAGTGAGCAGAACCAGGAGAATGTTGTACACAGTAACAGTAATAATGTACAAAGATCAAATGTGAACAACTTAATTATTATCAGCAAGGCAAAGATCCGGACAGACCTAAGGAACTCATGGTGGATAAAGGATATCCATCACCAGAGAAGGAACAGACAGAATCTGAACACAAATAGAAACATTCCATTCTTTACTTATTTCCTTCAAGAATTTTTCTCTAGTGTAAGTACCATATGTCTTCTTTCACAACGTGACAAACAGGGAAATATGTATTATATGATAATATATGTAACCCTGCCTTCTTGAGGGGGGAGAGAAGAAAAGAAAGAATATCAATTGTAAAATATCAGAAAATGAATATTGAAAATTGGTACTGACGTAATTTGGAAAAATAATGAAAATGTATTGTATGAAAAAATGAGATTTTAGTTGTAAACTTGTTTTTTTTTTTATCTTTGAGTCCCAGTATCCACCACACTTTGAGAGCAGATTGTTTTTTGCTTCTTTTTATCCCCAGTGCTTAGCACAGTGTCTAGCCTTAATAAATGTTTATTGATCATTGAAAAGACCTCTTCTCTTCTCCCTCCAAATTACTAGTGTTCTCTCCTCTTAAAATTTTCAGTGTAATATTGCATATTTTCTTTATTTACTTATTTGTAGACACGCTTTGTCCCATCAGAAGAACATGAACTCCTTGCAGGCTGGGACTGTTTAATATTTGTCCTTTTCTTCCCCATGCCTAGAACAGTGCCTTGTATATAGCAAGCACTTAAATGTTTGTTCAATTGTCTTGGATTGGATTGGTGCACTTTAAAAATCCCAAGCCAGACTCAGCAATCACAGTTGCACCAAGAATCCATGTAAGGCATGAGCCAAACCAGGAGCACAGAAGTCTCTGCCAAAGAAAATGTAACTAAATTGATGTGGGTGACTTTAAACAAGCCTGACATCAGCTGACCTGATTGGGGGGAAATTGATAGAATTAGTCTGTTCAGTCAAAGCTGGAATTAAATGGTATATTTGGTGAGGCTGTTAAGATAGGCCACAGTTTGACCAATTTAACTGGTTATTTTTCATTATTTCTACTGGCTAACCAGTTGTTTCCTGAGATCAAGTTGTAGGCTATTTGACATATAAGGGAATAGGTTTGAATTCTACAAAGATTCCAGGATGGTTTCTCGTGTCCATGTCTGAATTTCAGCAAAGCATGGTATCTGCCCTGGAATTATTATCCCATTTCCCATTCACATTGATAAGTTGGGTCCCTGGTGCATTGCTACTAAGTCTTCTCAGGGCTCTTAGGAGTAGCCCTGAGGATTAGGATGGGGTGGCAGGGGAGGAGTGTTTCTAATACTATATATCTCATGAGCCCCCACCAATGTGCTCTCTAACATAATTAACAATTAATTAGTAATTAGTCATCCAGATTTAATTAGCTTTTAGAAAGCAATATTTACTGCACTAGTATAATTTGTGCAGATGGTACAAAATATTTCCCCTTTATTGTCTCCCCTCCAAAAAAAGCCTGTGATACACTTTCTGACAAGTACTTTGAGAGTCTAAGAAAGAGTAGGCTCAGGCTTATAGAGTACATATCAAAAAGTGATAGCCTATAGCTCCTGGAATTGCTTTTGCAGGAGTCCTCCAGATGTTCCCCTTAGAAACCAAGTAGCTTTTTTCATGGACTCTTTGTATAGTCTTGAATCTGTATCCCAGTCTATCCTTATCTCTGACTGGAGTCAATGCCATCCTTTTATCTGGGGTCACTGGTAAGATGCTGATAGGAGCATAGGAAGTTTTCCCAATCCTTGAAGTTTTTAAGGGTCTCCTCTTATTAAAGAGATAATGGGAAGGAGAAGAGCAAGGTCCAGACCAAACCAATACCTCCGCGCATATCTCTGTCCCTCCCAGCTGATTCATTCTGAGTTGTGTAGCTAGAATTCTCTTTTCTCTACTCTCAGGCACACCAACTTTCTCCAGCCTGAACTGACTTGATATTTTACAGACAGCCTAAAGGACACAAGCATATTTCTTCCGCCAATCCATATACACTTTCTGTGAAAAACTGAAGTTCATCCAATGACTTTCAAGAACTTTTCACAATCCAAAATGCATTGTTTGAGATGTTTTCTTACCTGATGAATAGAGCGTAGAATGCTATCTTTTCACTTACTTTAGGTAGGGTAAGGTGATTCGGTTGACTTCATCAACCAAACCCAACCTTATGAATGAGGGAAGCTTTCATGTCCAAGGCAACAAGAAAATATCAGTATACAAATTTCATTTTGTAATTAAGATTGGGATAGCAAATGATAGACTTGGTGTGGAAGCAATAATTTAAAAAGTGATTGTTCAACCTAACACACCTATTTCAAATGATTTTTGAACCTTATTGATCACAGAATCTCAAATCTCTGAGGAAGAAGAGACCTGTTAATGGTCTTCTAGTCTAAGTAGCACCTGAACAAGAAGTGCTCCTAGCTAATATGGAAACTTCCTTAGCCCATAAATTCCCACCTTGGAGCTCCCATCTTTTCCAGGACAAAAGATGGAACTAAAAGCAATTTTTAGCAACCATCTCAATTTTCTTTACCTCTCTCTATCCCACAAAATGCTAATGGATGGGATCTCTAGTTCTGTTTTTGTGGAGAGAGATTAGAGATCTTGTAGAGATCATTGCAAAATGTAGTTGAAAATTGAATCTGATGTTCTGGTCTAATGATAAATATTTTTATTCCCAATTTTTAGGCTTAAGTTAAATAAAAGAACTTCATGTTGTTTTATTATCTTTAAAAAAAGAAATTCTGAATATTCTTTTAAAAAACCCTTGCCCTACACTTCCCAACTGTGTGATCCTGGGCAAGTCACTTCACCCCCATTTACCACTCTTCTGCCTTGGAACAAATACACAGTATTGATTCCAAGATGAAAGGTAAAGGTTTTTAAATAAATAAATAAAAATAAAAGCCCTTGCTCTACCTCTTAGAATCTATACTGTGTATTGGTTCCCAGGCAGAAGATCAGTAAGAGCTAGGCAATAGGGATTAAGTGACTTGCCCAGGATCACAATTTATGAAGTGTCTGAGGCTATATTTGAGCTCAGGACCTCCCATCTCTAGGTCTGGATCTTAATTCACTGAGCTACTTATCTGCACTTTTGAAATCCTTTTTTTGGAAGATGTGAGAAGCAAACCCCTAAAATATATAATTCTCTAGCCTTAGTGGTACAATTCTTTAGGATTAGCTATTGGATAAGAGACTGGTGGATCACTTGAATTTAGGGGTTCTAATCTTTGGTAAGACTAAAGCTAATTGGGTGTTCAAGTTAACCTAGCAACAATACAATGAACCCCCAGGCTCTCTAAGAAGGATACAACTCCCTTAGACAAAAAAGTTGGCCAAATTTCCCATGTGGATCAGCAGTGGGGTCAGGTCCATGAGCCAAGAGCCAGTCTTTAGGAGAAAAAAAGTGATTTCAATTAAAAAAAATCACTAATTTGAGATTTGAAAGGGAGCTTAATAGTCCTATAGTACAACCTATACACAAAAATAATCCTCACCATAAAATATCTGACCAATGGTCATCTGCTTTCTGCACAAAAACTTCCAAGGAGGAGAGAATTGAGGCAGCTCATCCTGCTTTGGGATAATTCTAATTATTAAGAATTTTTTTTAATTTTTGTTTCTGAAATCAAATCAAAACTGATCTCTCTGAAACATCCTCTCATTGTTTCAAATTTTGCCCTATAGGGCAAAACTAAACAAATCTTCCTTCATATGAAGTATATCTGAAGACTTCTATGATGTGCCACTACCACCAACCTTTTCTTCAAGCTAAACATTCTATGGTGTTAAATCATAGAAAAAGGGATCATTGTTTTATTGTTGTCCCTAGATGTGTTGGTTGTTCAAGCTGGAAAGGGTTCTTAGAGATGATCTAATTTGAAATGGATAGAATAAATAGAATGAAAGATACTCCAGTGTAGATGCTGTGTTACCTGTTGTGTCAATCAATCAATCAATCAATCAATCACATGATTTTCTGAGTATTTACCATGTGTCAGGCACTGTGTTAAAGTTCTCGGATACAAGGAAAGACCAAAGCATGGTTTGTAGACTTGAGGAGCTCACATGCTAATCAATACAATTATGTATGTACACAGAAGATATGCAAGGTGTTTCCAAAGTCATAGAGCAATGTTCTGCTTATTATAAAGTACAAATGGGAGGTAGTCTCAGAGGAAAGGTAAGAGGGAAAGGGGGATGAGAAGGAGGAATAATCAGGAAAGTCCTCTTGAAGACAGTAGGATTTGAGCGGAATCTTGAAGGAAACCAGGGAAACTAGGAGGTCAAGGTGAGGAAAAAGAGCATTCCAGACTGTATCAACAAAGTCTTGCACAAAATAGATATTTAAATAGCTTTTGCTTTTCATATCCTTCTAGTTTTTCCCCATTAGAATATAGTTTCCTTGAAGACAGTAGTCTTTCTTCGTATCCTCAGTTATCGGTATAGTGTCTGGCATAGAGTAGAAGGTTAATAAGAGGCTATTGATTGACTGACTGAATGACTTCTCCCCATCCATCTTAGTTTATATTTGTCACTCTGTATTGTTCTTTTCCCCAAGGAACCGTTTCTTTTTGATGAACTTCCTTTTGGTAGAACAGCTTGTTAGACATTTGTTTAAGCTATATAACAGCTTCTCTGAATCCAAGTTACTCATTTCTAGACTGTTGTGCAGCTTCTGCCATAATTTCACATAATCATCCCAGTATAGAGCTGCTAGGGAGTGCAGTCCATCGTATCAAATGATATCATTTGACTAGGTTAAGATAATATATCTCAAAATGGCCCATCTAAGAGTACATTTTGTAACACCCAGAAAGCCTCTTGCTTTTCTCATAAAAATTGGTGGGAGAAGAGAGCATGGATACATGAGATTTTATGAAAATATATTTAGAGAAGAAATTTCCTTTAAGAAAATGCTTTTCTTTTAAAGGGAAAGACTACAGTTTAAGACTCATCTAACTATACCTTCTCATCTTGTGTAATTCTTACTCATGTCTTCTCATAAATCCCCCAGAGGTGGAGTTTACAATTTATTTATAAGTAGGAATAAGCTATAAAACTCTGCCTTCTTCATGGTGACAATCTGTTTTATGAAATCCTCAAGCATCCTTGTATCACTGTTGGTCGGATTAGTAGATTTGATCTGGATTGACCAATAAACCTTGTACCCATTGATCATCCTAGATATAATTAACAGATATAATGAAACCTTAAGTACTCTTTTTTCCCCTTTAAGTTTCTCTTAGTGTATGTAGGCTGTTCCTAGGGATTCCAGTATCTGACTAGAATCCTCTTTCCCTAACCACCATGTAAGCCAATCAGTTGTCCTTCTTTTCTTATAAAGAATATAATACCCCAAGTTCTTTATTTTAATGAAAAAATTCCCATTCCTGGTATTTTTCCAGGAGACTGCATTCCCAGAGTCCCAGAGCTTGGCTCGGTGTGGTGTTTGTATGTGAATAACTCTGTGTGGTGGCCATAAGAGCATTGTCTCCCTTGTCCTGATTAAAGACATGTTCTTTTGTAACTGCCTTGGTGGTTCTGTGATTTTTCAGATTGACAATGATTGCACTTGGATCAGAGAGTTGCTGATCATCTGAAGTCCTTCCAAGTCACTTCTGGCTTTGTGGGTAAAGAACAGAGAGAGTAGATTTCAGTCCCATCCCTGCAATCAAATCCATTTAGTGACTGGAATTTTGATATGTTCAAGTGATAAAATCATAGGTTCACAGATTTAGAGTTGGGAAGGATCTCAGAAGTCATCTGGCCCAATTCTGTCTTTTTTACAGATAAAAAAATCTAGGTCCAAAAAGATTCAGTAGATTGGCCAGTAAATGGCAAAGCTAGAATTAGAACCTAGTGCCATGGTGGCAAACCTATGGCATATGTGCCCATGGGGGCCCTTTCTATGGGCATGCCTGCCATCACCCCAGCACAGAGTTTGCTGGAGTTGATTACTAGAAAGTCAGAGGGACATGGGGTGGGGTTGCTCCCCTCCTCATCGCCACCTGTACTGGGGACATGACCTGCCTCTCTAAAAGGTTCACCATCACTGACCTAGTTAGTGCCTATCAATTCAAATCCACTGTGCTTTCCCTGGCCTCAGGCTACTTTGTTTACCAAGAAGGATCAAGAGCTTCATTGGGTATTTTTTATGTTGGTAGAGATATTACTCATTTGAAAATCACTAAGTCCTTCCTATTAGCACTAACAAAAAAAAAAAAAACTTGAAACATTCAACATATTCAATTATTATTCTCAACATTATGGCTTTGTTGTTACTGTTTTGACTGCTTTGCATTTTAATCAGTTTTAAGATTTCTGTGAAACTGCTTTTAAAGTATTTACTTACAATTTTCAAATTAAGGTAAAAATCTGGGAAATAAATTGAAGGGAGACAGGAGAAAGGAGAAAGTTACAGAACTAGTTAAGTGTATTACTGAGAGAACCATGAAATGACCAGCTAGACTGGCCTCTCTTGCAATGGGAGCTCATTATGTTTTTGCCCTCAGGCTCAGACAGAGCATTCTGGCTGAGACTTCATATAAGAAGAGGCTGCCCATCAATGGGCCTGAAGAAGGGAGTATAGGGGAAAGGAACAGAAAGGGTCCTTTTGGATGACTAACTAGCAGACTGGCCTTGGGCTGTTGGGTGTGCATCTTAAAATAGGTCAATTGAGGTTGTGGATGATAACCTCAAGGAATGGTATCCACAGCAGATCAGCCCCTTCATTGAATTGCTTTCTCTTTTGAGTCAGGTTATAGCAAGGTTCTAGCAAATTAGGGAGGATAGCTATTTACTCTCATTATTGCTCTGTGAAAGTTAAACACTTAGGAGGAGGCAGGTTTTTTTTTTTTCTCATCATGAACAAAACAATCTGGCTCTTACTGGGGATGGCACTATCAAAATACAATTTCAAAGAAATTTAGATTAATTATCTAGCCCCTGTGCTCTCCCACCTGATTGACGTATCCTTATCCTAACACTAATTGGGTTTAGAAAACAACTTTGTTCTTACTCTGACAATGTGCTTGGAATACAAGGAAGAAGGAGGATTCTAAGGATGATGGAAAGAGGAAAAAGAAGTTTTTAACTCTAAAGTAACAGAGCTACTTATGGAGTATTAACCATCTTAATTCACATTTATTTAAATTTTAAAAAGCAAGACATGTTAAGAAAAAAAATCACTTTTGTTAGGGTAGGGAAGACCTGGGATTTCATCTATTAAGAAAATTCACTCTCCCCCTACTCCCATCACCATCTATAATTTTGTCATAGGTTGGCCCAGCAGATCAAGCTGGAAAGAAACAGCACAATGGCAGACCAGATAGTCTTTAATAAAAAGATCTTGCTCAGCATTTACATGATTTTTCAACAGTTACAACATTGGCTCAGTTGCCTACCTCCCTTCTCCTTTCTATATTTGCTATGGGCTTACAGTCAGAAAAAGTTTGTAGAGTTGCATGGCAGCGGTAAGTCCAGCAAGTCAGAAAAGCCCCAGAATTCTCTCCATTATACCATGCCACCAAATTGCCTACATGCTGGAAATTTATAATTAACTGAGACCCAGCATTGAGTAAAAGGACAGAATATTGGACTGCCCTTGCAAAATGACACAGTTCTTTAAATTATTCCAATATTCTCTCTTCAAAAAAGGCCATCTTCTTCATATTTTTGTTATTCTGCTCACATGCAGCAGAGAACCACAAATACTTCTGAAGTGCTAAAGATGAGAATCACCTGAAGGACAATGGAGAAGCATTCGGTGTTTCTGAGTTGACTACAAGATACAAAACAGGAATTAGGTAGGAAAAGTGGCTTAAAGGTTGTCATCAGAAAAATGTATGGCCAGAAAAAAAAAGAAAAGAAAAGATGGGTTGTAATTTAGTGAGAGTAAGTTACAAATGATGGATGCCCTGCGTGCTCTATTGTATTTCTACAATGTCAGAAACCTAGAGGAAGCTCCCTAATATTTTGAGTGTCTCCTCCTAGGTTGGATCTGGGGAGAATACATATGGACAAGAGTATTCGAGATGGACAGTCATGAATGAATTTCAACCTGTATCATTGTAAGGGGGACCCACATCAGAAAGCTCACAGCTTCACAGAAAAACTAAAATAATCAAATGTCTCACCCAAACCGGTGTTCACTGTCTTTTTGTACATTAAACAAAAATGCATTAGCAAAGCAAAACAGTGTATCTTTGTAAACATACTTTGCTTAGTTCTTCATAGACAAAATTTGCTGACGTCCCTTTGCTTACAAGAAGATTTCAAGAAGCTAATGTTTGGTTCCTTAGATGATTGTAAATCTAAGTTTTTGAGATCCACATGTTGTTTACACAAGAGGCTCAGCTTTCCTAGGGTCCATCTTAAGAACAATTTCAAACAGTCTGGCTTGTAACCTTCTGCCCTGGTCCCTTAAGTTCTCAAAACAAAAGCAGTGAGAACCAGAGTCTAACTATGTAAAGGCCATTAAACTAACCATTACTAATGGAGCCCTTTATTGCTTTCACTCAGGCCATGCAATCAGAGCCCTTGCCCCATCCAGCTGAGGGTAGACATTTCCTTTTGGTCATCGCTGGTGAACTGCACACATTTTCATACAACATGGAAGGAGGAATTACTCTCAGTGACTCAGATACCAGAAAAAAAAAAGAAAAAAGACAAAACCATCATGACCAGAATGATAAAGTCAAGTTTTTCCCTTTTCTTATTATTCCCTTATTATTATTTATATTGACATTGTAAAGATTAAAATTAATATATAACAACTAAGTATTATATTTCATAACGTTTTATTAATAATAACTAAAGTAAAAGAACTAACTGAACCTAGCCTGATTGAGAGTAAAAGAGAGAGTGTAGGAGAAGTCACAACAAACTTAAATGCAATTACGTAAACACTAGGACATGCAGGAAAAGGGAAAAGGATTCTAGGTAATACAGAATGGAATTTTGGGTAATGTAGTTTTAGGGGTTCAAGAATTTCTAACTATACAGCATATAGAAAGTGCTTAATAAATGTTCAATTGATTGCTTACAAAAATGAAGTATAAACAAATTGGACAATATCTCCCCCACCAAAAAAAAAGGATTCAAGATGTAATGTCTCCTCATCTGATGTCCATTCCAAACCTGCAGTTCAGTTACAGGGAAAAACAATGGAATTCCTCTGGCCTCTGTCTTCCTTGACCAAGTTACTCATCCTCTGCTTTGGCTACGTACCCTATAAGCAAATGACACTGGACTGAAGCTATTCTCTAGGTTTGTTTGTTTCCTTTTTTAAATTGGATTCTTCTTGTTTTTACATCATCCTTCAACTGCAAGGGGTTGAGAAGAAATGGTGAGGAAGCAGAGTTGTTGTGTCAACAACTTTTCCCAAGAAATTTGGCAACGTCTTCCTTAAAAAAATATTCCATCTCCTGTTCCTCTTCTATGTGCCTTTGCACAGGTTGTTCTTGCTCCTGGAAACTCATTTCCTTTTCCCCTCTGACTCTTAGGAATCCTGGCTTGATTCAAAACTCAATTTTAAAAGCACCTCCTAAATGTGACCTTTCCTGACCCTCCTCCCTCCAAATACCAGTTACTATTGACTCCATCCAACTTAAAATTATATTGATTTTGTTTTGTGTTATTTTGTACATCTTTTAATGTGTACATGTTATTTACATTAATGGAATGTGGACTCTTGGAGGGCAGGGTTGTTGGATTTATCCTTAGCACTGTAAAAAAAACTAAAATTTATCTCAAATCTCTTAAATACAATATTTTAAAGTTGTTGAGATTAATTTTAATTTTTAAAAATTAATGTCAATAACTAAAATATTATATTTTAATTTTTGAGATTAATTTTAATTTTTACAGCACCTAGCATGCAACCTGACATACAGCATGAACACATTAGATTTCAAGCTTCTTGAGGGTAGGAACTGTCCTTTGCTACTTTTGTAACTTGAGTACTTGGCACAGTGAGTAGCAGTATAGTAAGTATTGACTGTTATTCGTGCTCCATTTTGAAGAGAACCAATGACATCATGACATCATGGAGTGATGCCTTGATTTGCTTGTGAATTAGATTTAAGTGAGGCAGTTAACCAAAGTCATATGCTTTATTCTGTCTTCCAGAGTCCTCAAAGTCCAGTGACAAGACAAAAGTCGGGATGACTGGCAATGGCCTGGGATACAATGGCTGACGTTGGTATCTTTGTTGTTTGGCCAAGCATGTTGACTGATTGATTGCAGAAAGTGAAAACACATTCATAGAGATAATACAATGGCTTAAAAAACCATTTCCTCAGTCTATCCTTCTAAGACTCAAGCTACAGCAATCCATTGAAAACCAAAGTCAAACATCTCTAGATCTGCCCACCCTCAAATGGCGGCCATCTCCATTTTGTAGATGAAGAACCTGAGTTAGACTAAAACTACTTGGCCGGAATCACACGGTTACTAACTATATGAATCAGGATTCCAACTCAAGTCTCCCTGTCTCAAAGTCTAACACTATCATCTGTACCACACAGCTTCCCCAATGGCAAGAAACACCTCCAACAGTCACCAAAATGACAAGGATGATATGTGCTTCATCTTTTTTACCACTAAATTTTCCTTTCTTCTGGGAAGGCTTTGTAAGTTGAGAATGTCTTCTTCAGTGTAATTTGGAGGTTTTGAGTATTTTCTATGGTGATGTCTATTAAATATATTATTTTTAGATTTTTATTATATCTGGGTAAATGTAGAAGGATACCTTTGTATGTGAATTATTCTTATTTTAACAGAATTTATTTACTGAACTATCATGGATATATTGGAGTTTGTGCTTATAACATATAGCCTCTTTATTTGAACATTTATAAAGAATATTAAGGTTTAGGTGTATAATTCTGGCTACTTGGTCATGTTACATCATGCTAAATTTCTACAACCTGTAATGATATGCTGCACAATCTCCATGGATCATTAAGTTCAAGATCCTTAAATAGCTTCTCTAGAATACATCCCCTGTATAGCTCCTGGTGGCAGTGACCTTGGTCCTTAATTGCCATAATAAATAAATCCCTCCATTTCTAAAAATAAATACATAAAACTCAGTCATATATTGTATGCTTCTTCTGGTAGCAAATTTTTGATTGAGTTTCTGTAGATTTCCCCCATGGAGAATATTTTAATTCCATACTTGGATCACAGCTTGGATCCTACTTAGATCAGCACCATCCAGAGGATAGATTTCATTTACATCTGGCAAATCCAAAGGCAAATACCTATTGTCAGGCATGATTATTGCTCAGGGAAAAGTGATGGCTAGGGGTTATCATTTGTTTTCCTCCTATTTGAAAAAGGGGCTCAGCATAGATCCCTATTTCCCACAAGATACACAGCTTTTGGGCTTCTTTGGAACTCTCCATCCTATCCCCCTACACTGGGTACCTTCTTCCCCTAACCCTGATTTTCTGCTTCCTTTTGTGTGTTATCTATCTCTACTAGGCTGAAAGCTCCTTGAAGGCAGAGTCTGCTTTTGTTTTTATTTATATTTGTATTCCCAGTACTTAGTACAATATGTGGCACATAGTAGGTACTTAATAATAATAATTTTCAGCCATGAAGTGATAATCTTTCTCTAGCTGCCTTAAGGAAATGGACCCTGCTTTATTTTAAACTAGCATGAAGGCTTTTATTACTATTGCTTTCAAATATGTTTTCAAATGTTGATGGATATTAAATTGAAATTGAATATTAAAGGTGTTCTTCCCAATCTGTTTTCTTTTCAGAGTGTGCCTTAGGAGCACATTCAGCCACAGTTTCTTCCTCTCAGTTTTATGGTCCATGTGCTTGTATAGTGGAACCCAAAGTATTTATAGGACATGCCTTCATTTGGTTCACCTTCACCTTCATATTCAACTCAAACTTTTGTGTACATCTTTCCATATTACTTAAGAATTTTATACTTAATGAGGCCATAGGTCATCTTGACATCACTGGGGAAAGATTCCAAATCATAAACAATCTTTTCAATGCTGTTCGCTGGAGCCACATAACTTAATGTCATCCATGCTCCTCAAATGATCAACAAGATGTTTCTGTTCAAGGGACTCTTTAACTTGGATTTCCCACTCAGTTCTATTTAAAAGAGGAGAGAGTGGATTTAAGGCTCAACAGAACCAAAGATCCTGAACTGTCTCCCTAAAATAATGCCATATTCTGTATCAATTGTCCTTGGTATAATTGTACTATGCCAAGGTATAGACCACTGAAATGTTTTAAATTTGTTTCATTGTTGCTTTGTAGTCATTTGTGCACAATACAAGTTTACAGGACTCTATGGACCATATTGTCCCTGAGATTTTCTTGGCAAAATTACTGGAGTGATAAACCATTACCTTCTCTAGCAGATTAAGGCAAATAGAAATTAAGTGACTTGAGGCCAGGATCACACAGCTAGTAAGTATCTGAGGCTAGATTTGAACTCAGGTCTTTCTAACTCCAGGTTCAATGCTCTATCA
Organism: Monodelphis domestica; assembly: GCF_027887165.1. NCBI lineage: Eukaryota > Metazoa > Chordata > Mammalia > Didelphimorphia > Didelphidae > Monodelphis > Monodelphis domestica. The sequence goes on along the minus strand of NC_077233.1, from coordinate 37,676,259 downwards.
ACTGAGCTACCTAGCTACCTCATGCTTTAAATTAAGAACAGTTTTCCACATGGGCATCATTCTAGCATTCTCCCTAAACCCATATCTATTTTATATATTTATAGTACATGAACATCTTCTTTAAGTACATCTTCCTCAGTTCCAAATTTGACCTGAGATACTTATTTGCAGTGTTATCCTAGGCAAGTCACTTAATACTATTTGCTTCAGTTCCTCATCTATAAAATGAGTTGGATAAGAAAATGGCAAACCACTACAGTATCTTTGCTAAGGAAATCTCCAATAAGGTCATTAAGAGTCAGAGATGACTGAAAGAGCTGATCAAAAGTACATGAATAAACCAGGGCTATAGGACTGAGTCCCAGACTATGATGATTCATAAAGGCAAGACAAGTGTTTTTGGCCACGAAGGCACCAAATAGAAATTGAAGAAGTAAAATTTAGAACTTTTCAACAGTTTCTAGAAACCACTGTTATTGGCCAATCTTGTTTGGTTTAAGTAATGTATTAAAGAAGATACTAGAGGGGATAGTTGTAATAAATGGATGCTGGTGTTGTCTATTGATTATCCTGGATGGCTAATTGATTAATATTTTTCCTACCCTCCTCCTCCCTCAAAACCTCCCTTCACCTTCAATTTCTGAAGCCTTTAGCTTCACCCCTCCCCACTCCTTCCCAGAGTGGACTATAAGGTTTAGAGAAAATACTCTTTCTTTCTCAAGTAAGGGGTTTATTGGGAAAAACAGGACACGGATGGAAGATGAGGTGAGGGGGATGGGGTTATCCCTAGTCTATAAGGAGGGTTAAGAGGATTTAGGGAAATGTCAGTCCTGTCACAACTGTGACAAAAGTCTGTCAGGGAGATGGGAGGGCAACTATTTAATCTTCTTTCTTTTTCCTTCAAACTCAAGTCTCAGAGACACCAATATCTTATTCACCACACTCAGCCACCAGCCAAAAGTTAGTTCACAAATTTCTCCCTCAGCTCCAAAGCCACACTGGTCCCTCAGCCTAGGACAGAAGCTAACAGGGGTCTTGTTCAGAGCTTCTCCCCCATTCAGCCTTGCTTGGCTCTCCAACTGTCTTTCCTGGGAACATTCTATTTGGAATGTTCTTTTTTGATTGACAGCTGAGGTCCTTTACTTTGTCTTGTATGCTTGTCTTGTCTTGCAAATCCTCTCCTTTACAGTCACCAAACACAGATAGTTCATAATTCTTTCAGGCAACTTAGCACACTAACTGATGTATTGAACTCTATTTTCCTCTCAACTGTGGCAATGTTCTTCTTCCCCCAAACTTTATCACTAACAGAGGAAAAGAAATGGTCAAAAGAACAGGTCTTGTCCAGAGGCAAAAAGAATCCTAGTTTGAAATGTTTCCAAAACATGTACCATTTGTGGAGCTATTAACTTGTAAAGCCTTTCTAGAAAGCAATTTTGAACATTGTCCAAAAAGTTCTTAAATTGTGTATATATTCTTTGACACACTTATACCACTACCACATTTATGTCCTGCATACCATAGACTCAGACAGGGGGTCCTATTTCACTTCCCAAGTTCTGCAAGAAATCTACAAGAATTTGGGGATCAAATGCAATAATCACTTGGTTTATTGACCCCAAAGTTCAGGCCAGGTGGAAAGGATGAACAAAGAATTGAAGACACAGATAAACTCTGTTCAGAAACACACTTAAAATGGACAGATGTTATGCCTCTTGCTTTGTTTAACATAAGAACTAGACCTAGAACTGACTTGCATATATCATCATGGCATGGTAGGACAGTAAAGTCATCATACTTGTCCATGTTAAAAGGGGGATGTGTAACTCTGAGATATCACCTCACACCTAACAGATTGGCTAACATGATAGCTATGGAAAGTAATGAATGCTGGAGGGGATGCGGAAAAGTAGGGACATTAATTCATTGCTGGTGGAGTTGTGAATTGATCCAACCATTCTGGAGGGCAATTTGGAACTATGCACAAAGGACGATAAAAGACTATCTGCCCTTTGATCCAGCCATAGCATTGCTGGGTTTGTACCCCAAAGAAATAATAGGGAAAAAGACTTGTACAAGAATATTCATAGCTGCTCTCTTTGTGGAGGCCAAAAATTGGAAAATGAGGGGATGCCCTTCAATTGGGGAATGGCTGAACAAATTGTGGTATATGTTGGTGATGGAATACTATTGTGCTAAAAGGAATAATAAAGTGGAGGAATTCCATGGAGTCTGGAACAACCTCCAGGAAGTGATGCAGAGCGAGAGGAGCAGAACCAGGAGAACATTGTACACAGAGACTAATACACTGTGGTACAATCGAAGGTAATGGACTCCTCCACTAGGGACAATGCAATGTCTCTGAACAATCTGCAGGGATCTAAAAAACACTATCCACAAGCAGAGGATAAACTGTGGGAGTAAAAACACCAATGAAAAGCAACTGCTTGACTACAGGGGCTGAGGGGAAATGACTGAGGAGGGACTCTAAATGAACACTCTAATGCAAATACCAACAACATGACAATGGGTTCAAATCAAGAACACATGTGAAACCCAGTGGAATTGTGCGTCGGCTATGGGGGGGGGGAGAGAAAATGATCTTTGTCTCTAATGAATAATGCTTGGAAATGATGAAATAAATTATTTTTAAAAAGTGGGTGTGTGTACTTAATGAATATTTAAAACAGATACAAAGTAGATTAGACAAACTAAGAAAACTGTGTTTACTTGTGCAAAGAATACCACTAGATTTTTCACTGCATAAGATAAAACAAGTAGACAAAGTATATGTCAAGAACTTTAATAGAGAATCTCCTATAGAACCAAGATGGATCAATCCAACAACAGTCATAATGACAATCCCAACATCTATAAAGGTTGACCAAAAAGCTCCATGGTTCCATGCTTCACATGTAAAATTGCATCACACCCATAACATTAACATCAATGAAGATACATAAATATGACATCTGAAACAAATAGCCATAGTCATAATCAACAACAGTCCCTATGAATGGCTATGAAAGGAAACATAATGGAAAGCTATGAAGAACAGACAAGAGAGCATTGCACATATTAAAATAAAGGAAAGCACAAGAGAGTACAAATGAAAACAGAAAAGCACTGCTAAAGCAAATGAAACAGCTCCAGATAGAAACATAGACAGTAAAACAGACAGAAAAGAAAAAGACATTGTAAAACTTAGCTCCAAAGTCTCTACAAGTCTATACAAAGTCTCTGCCATCAATCGTAACAACAAAGAAAATAACAATGTTATTTCACTAAGAAAACATAACTTTATGACCAAATGCAATACATTATATCAAAATTCTATCTCAAAGAAACTTAAAAAGTCAACATTTTAGCATGAACATCAAAGAGAGCAAACAATAAATCTCCTTGTGAAAACTCAAACATCAAATGATAAGAGAATATCAAATTCATAATAATGGCATGCATCTAATAACATACTACAAACACCCACTCATGAAGATGATCATATGAAAAGCTTACTTCCAGGCATGAAGAACAACTCATGAATATAGTCAAGCACTCATGAAGAATTCATACCTTCCATGCACAATGAAAATTTCAATCTTGCATACATGCACACGTAAAACCTTACATACATGCATGTTCCTGAATGTTCATGTATGTTTCTGAATATTAAAGAACACAAGACTTCAATCAAGAGTTGATGATAGACAAGTTGTATCCAGCACAGATAAAAAAAAAAACAGACAGTTTTCTACAATCAACATCAAAAGACATGGAAGGACTTTGAAATTTTGGACTTCTGTCTTGAGGTCATGTAAGAATGCAACATACATGTTAACTTCACAGATATACCTACACATGCTACACATAAATACAATGTGGAAGGAAATCTCATGGACTGGGTAAGTATATAACACATGCATAATTACAACATACAAAATTCATACTGATATATAAATTTCTGTGGAAAATTCAGAAAAAGAAATTTCTTATCTGCATGAGTTTGCACAGAAGTCAGAACAATGTATTATATTTGTACATATATAAATCTTTATTGATAATGTACTAATAAACTATATTAGAATAATTTATTAATGTACTAATAACTAACAATAGGGACGACTTAGAAAAGTGTGTTAAAAGTCTTAGGGAATGTAGGGACAGACATAAATTTAACTATAGAAGTTAGATGACTTTAGGTTAACAATTGTTAGCAATAGAAATTTTACTTAGTAGAACTCATAGACACAAGGAGTTAAGACACTTGCATATTCAAAATACTGTTGAAATTGTTTAAAATTGTTACATGGTTTGTTATTATGTTAAAAAAAAACTATATTCATGTAAAATCCCTATTTACCTAAGCCATTTTCTTATACCCAAACTTAGCACAGAATTAGGTAGACAGAATAGTTAGGATAGATTAGGATTTGTTGTTTTGGGAAGGTAAAGGAATATTTAACATAGTATAGGGTTAAGAATTAGATAGTTAGAAATGTGACAAGATATATCTAAAGGGTAAGTAGCATCAATAAAGGGTGCTGGATGCATCCTTTCCAAAGACAAATGGGGGATTTTGTGTGAGGGAGAGAAAATGGGGTGGGGGGGGCGAGTCTGCAGCAAAGGCAGAACTGTCAATCAAGATGAGCATTCTATTTGGAACAAGGACTGGGGAAAGACAGTTAAGAAGGAGGAGGCAAACTGAAAATTTTGGTCTCTTTGCCTTGAGACAGAAAGGAAGGACAAAAGCCCAGCTCTCTGATTCTCTCTGCTGTGTTACAGTGACTAAATTTCAAGACCTGTTAGCCAATTTTCCCAAATCTGAATTATATTCCACCATCCTCCAACCCAGGAATGATTCTAGTATTAGGGAAACCCCAAACCCTCTTTCCCTCCATCTTCTTATCTTTCCTTTTCTCCCAAATAACCCCCTTACTTAATCTTACAGAATACAAAAGAGTATTTTATTTGAGACACAATAATACTCACTCTGAGTTGATTTTAGAGAAACCAACAGAAGAATCAACTGGAAAGGGCGGGAGGAAGGGAGGAGGGACAAGGAGGGAGGTAACCAGGGAGGGTGAAGGGAGGAAGGGAGGAGACTGGAAGATCTGATCTTGAATTATCATTTCTACTTAAATAATCCCCTATTACAGCCCCAAGGTGGCCAAAGAAAGAGGAAAAGCTTGTATATGAACAAAAATATTTTTAACAGCTCTTTTTGTGGTGGCAAAGAACAAGAAACTAAAGGGATGGCCACCACTTAGGGAATGGTTGAACAAATAATGGTATGTGGATATAATAGAATACTCTCCTGCTGTTAAAAAATGAAAGAGAAACCTGGGAAGATTTATATGGACCAATGAAGAGTGAAGTGAGTAGAATCAGATGAATAATTTACACTTTAACATTGATATTGTAAAAAGAACTAAATGTGAGACTTAAGATTTCTGATCAATAGATGATTTCTGACCAGTCATGATTCTGTAGGACACACAGAGAGAGAGGGGTTAGTCTAATATGAGAATGAGACACACATCTCTGGACACAGCCAATACAAAGATTTCTTTTACTTGACTATAGCTATTTTCCCTCAGAGATGGTAGTAGGAGAGAAAAAAGAAATGTGTGATGATTGAAGAAAATAAAATTTTATGTAGAGGGGAAAAAGTCTAAGAATCAAACTATCCAAACAATTATGTCATAACTTTGCAGGACTATAACTCGAGACTCGAGTCTTTCTTACATCAAGTTGTTTATCCTGCCAAGATATTAGATCTACTTACTGGTAAGTCATCATGGGGTAGAGTGAATAGCACTGAACTTGAAGCAAAATCCTGTCTCAGAAACTGCTTAATTGTGTGATCCTGAGCAAGTCACCCCTCTTGAAATTTCATATTGTTTATCTGAAAACAGGAAGTATATCTACCTCAGGTATTGTCCTGAAGAAAGTGTTTTAATTGTATTATCACTTTGTAAATAAATTGTACAAATGGAGATTTTGAACCTTTGGACTTCATCCCCCAGAAGTTCCTTAGTATTTCCCAAAATTCCCTTTAATCTCTCCTACGCCTCCACATTTACATGGTCACATTATTGTTTTAAAGTTCTGTAGCTACTCCCTCTTCCTCTCTTTTTCTCGATACCAGGCTGGGTTCAGGTACTTTTTTTTACTTTAATTATTAATAAAACTTTTAAATATAATACTTAGTTATTGAATATTAATTTTAAGACCCACAAAATTCAGGATATGTCATTTCAACAGTGCTAGAGAACTCTCTCCTGGAAAGCCAATCAATAACTATGATTTAATAAATTAATGCTAGGGAGTTATCAGAGGCAGATGGCAGCTAAGTGACTTGACTAGGATCACTTGACTACTAAGTACCACCAGCAATCATTGTCAATATTTTTATTATGATTGCCATCCCTTTAAGCACAGACCTGTGATCTCATTGGCACGATGAAGTTCTAATGAATAAACCTCCAGTCCTAATGCTGATCTGTAGGTACTGTGTATCTTATAGACTCAGCGGGTAGAGGGGCAGCATAAAGACATCAAATGAGTCACCTAAGCTCACAGCAATACCATGTATAATCGGGAACATTTGAAAATTCAGGTCTTCCTGACTGAGGTTGGCTGCCTCTCCTAAACCATGCCTCATTATTATTATGCCATGCAAATGATATTGTTATTTCATTCATTTCAGCAAGAAAGCATGCTTTTGGCAGAACAAATGTTATTTTACCCTTCTATTAGCCTAAAAAGGACTGTCTATAGATTATCGCATGCAGCTTCTGTTGGCGAGTCTCCAAGCCAGAACGATCTTCTCCAGAGGAAGCAAATTGTGAATTAGGCTCACTGCTGGCAAATTGTTCCATGTGTTCAGTTTAATTTAGTTTTCATGATTTTTCCAAAGGGCTCATCCAAGCTTCCTTGTCTAACTGGTTTAACAGATCAAAATGATTTCAGAATTTTTCTTTTTGCCAAGACTGCAACACTTTTTTTTTTCAATTGCCAATTGGGACAAGTAAGGGTAATAATCAAATTATATAGGACTTTTAATATACAATGCAGTATTGGCTTCCAAAGGTGATTCTAAAAAATGTTGCCAAAGACATAAGAATGTTGTCTGTTCAAACTTGAAGAAGAAACAAGATTTCCAAAAGATCAAAGTTATAATAAATTATCAAGACAGAGAGAGAGAGAGAGAGAGAGAGAGAGAGAGAGAGAGAGAGAGAGAGAGAGAGAGAGAGAGAGAGAGAGAGAGAGAGAGAAGGAGGGAGGGGGGAGAGAAACAGAGAGAGAGAGACTGTCTTAGAATTAGGAAGATGCTGAAGAGCCTGAGTTCAATGCCACTGGATAATCTGCTTTATATTTTTGAGCATCAGTTTGCTTATCTGTAAAATGGAGATAAACATACCTATATTTTCTAAGACAAAGGGCTGTTGCAATTTGCAAATAACATAATACACTTAAGCGCCTTGCAAACTTTAAAGGACTCCACAAGTGCCAGCTGCTGTTATTTTAAAAAGCTGTTTGGCAGCGATTCCCTATAAAGCAGGGAGCAGTAGGGACAATGTTCTGCTGTACATTTGCCTGTAAAAAAAATAAGGAAAATTCAGAATCTGATCCTCACTCAAGAGTGGCAGGACTTTGGAATCATTTGAAACAGAGCTGTGACATTTATTGTTAAGAAACCTAGCCTTAGCTCACCATGGTAAATGACAGGTACACACAGCTTTGATGAAGACCACATGCCAGTTTCATCCTAGTTCAAGTGAAAATGTAGGATAATAAAGTTTCCATATTGGGAATTATCAAGTTTTAGGATAATAGCGTTTCCAAGAAAATGGAGAGGAAGCATTTTGAAGGCAGCTGAATTGGGCCACGGTCTTACTGGAAAATTCACAAAATATCCTCTCCCTGCAAATATTTATTTGATGCCTCTCAGCTAACTATAAAATTGTCAAATGCTGACCAGTTTTTAAAAAATGAAGCAGGACTACTCAGCTGTCTATATTTCCTATATTTCCACTGTCTGGCATTCAGTGTTAGCCTTAGTTCAGTAAGAGGTATATTTTTTGATAGCAATGGAAAGACTCTTAAAAAAGAAAAAAAAATAAATTTCTATATGTATGTATAAACATATACACATGGTGGTAGTCTCTCGGTAACCGAGAATGACGATTGTCTTTGTGCGTTTGTACAAAGACACTTGTGTGTGAAAGAGAATTAAGTGGAAAAGTTGATGCACAGGGACAGTTCCACTCTCTCGGCGTTGGAAGCCTGGGTCCAGTGGCACGAAAAGTCGTTACATCTGGAGACTTCCTCAGCTGCATTGGATGGCCGTGTTGTCTATTGTGCTCCAACACGCCCTAAGCACTCCATAGTGCTTTGCTGCGTCGCCCTCTCAGCCGTTGAACCTTCTTGTTGGTTTCTTCTCTGTTCGGCCGAAGCAGTCTTCACATGCTGGGTGAGCAAAGCCCTAGTTCACCAGGGGTCAACGACCCAATGGCTACCTTCACAAGGTTTAGCCGGCCTGTAGAAGCCGTTGCCCAGGGGTGTGGCCGCTGCTGCATGCTAGCAGCTACTAGGAGCCACAAGTGAGAGCTGGGTGTCAGGTGGGAGTCAGAGGCTGGAGAGCTGCCCTAAGAGGGCACGACAAGCCCTCCATACCAGAGATGTTACCCCTCTCTGAACACCCCATACACCCCAAAGATATACATACATATACATATATATATATATGCTCTACTAGTGGAAAGTTTCTACCATTAGAACTACTCCTTTGTATTACAGTATTGTGTTTTTAAAATGCAAATGTGTCACATGGCAGTTGTCAGCCAGGTAAGCAATTAGAATGCATGAACACATCAAGACCAATTGGTTTCTCAGAGAAGTGAGTTCTTACCTAGGCAAGTAGAAGGCAGTGTCTAAGCAAGTGGGACACAAACAAACCAACTAAATTTTGCAGAAGATTCAGGATATCAGGAAGAGCCTTTGAAGGACACACCTAAGTGGAGCATTTTGTTGGGGCCAGCTGGTGGTGGGGTGGTTCTTGGTCAGTCGATCCCTTGGGAGTAGATCCCCGAGTGCCAAAGAATCTATTTAGGGGTGCTTAAGTAGACCAAAAAAGCAGTCAAGAAGTAGGGCAGTTTTAGAGACAAACACTGCCTGCTTGACATATTTGCTTGGGGTCAACTGGAATAGTATATGTCTTGATAATACAGTAAATTATTAGGATATTAAATGTTGGGCTACAGCAAAGAAGAAAGAGAAAGTCTATGCATTTTGTATGAATATCCCAAAGAGAAGGAATGCTTATTATTTCCCAAAATATGAGTTGGAAGACATCAAAAGCCATCTTTTTAAAACTGTACTTGAATGGAAATTTTTATTGAATTTCTCATACAAGTGAATGTCCAGCCTTGGTTATCCAAACTAGAGGAGGAGAATTTAGTGAGAAACACTGCTCTCCTCTTCCTCCAACTGGTACAGAGAAAAGATCATTGGAAGATATCTAACAAATTCTAAATCTTAATATTCCTTGATTTCTTTCCAAGGCTGCCTTACCCCAAATTCAGTGAAGTCAAATATTCTCAAAACCATCAAGGCAATGGCCAATAAATTATAACAAGAAACTGAACCACAATAATTAAAGACATAATTTTCCACAAAAATTATGGTTAATTCTTATTTAATGAAAATTATCAAACATGTGGTGAGTTTCTGAGATTGATGATGACCATAAAATCTTATTATAAGTGGATAATCAAACACATAGACTCATGGAATCTTAGTGGAAATTCTTAGCTAGATAACCACATAAATACCATTGAAAATGTTTCCTATATAATGTAAATACAATCCTTAGCAATAAACCTTTAAAATAAGTCACACAATTCTTTCCAAAGAGGGAAAAATGGATTATTTTTCTGGACACAGTTGGGCTTATCTTGGCATGAGGTCATGCCACCATCCCAAATTCTTGTCAAGAAATAGGAAAGAAAGAAAGAAAGAAAGAAAGAAAGAAAGAAAGAAAGAAAGAAAGAAAGAAAGAAAGAAAGAAAGAAAGAAAGAAAGAAAGAAAGAAAGAAAGAAAGAAAGAAAGAAAGAAAGAAAGAAAGAAAGAAAGAAAGAAAGAAAGAAAGAAAGAAAGAAAGAAAGAAAGAAAGAAAGAAAGAAAGAAGGAAGGAAGGAAGGAAGGAAGGAAGGAAGGAAGGAAGGAAGGAAGGAAGGAAGGAAGGAAGGAAGGAAGGAAGGAAGGAAGGAAGGAAGGAAGGAAGGAAGGAAGGAAGGAAGGAAGGAAGGAAGGAAGGAAGGAGAGGAGAAAGGAAGGAAGGGAGAAAGGAAGGAAGGGAGAAAGGAAGGAAGGAAGGAAGGAAGGAAGGAAGGAAGGAAGGAAGGAGGGACGGAGGGAAGGAAGGAAGGAAGGAAGGAAGGAAGGAAGGAAGGAAGGAAGGAAGAAAGAAAGAAAGAAAGAAAGAAAGAAAGAAAGAAAGAAAGAAAGAAAGAAAGAAAGAAAGAAAGAAAGAAAGAAAGAAAGAAAGAAAGAAAGAAAGAAAGAAAGAAAGAAAGAAAGAAAGAAAGAAAGAAAGAAAGAAAGAAAGAAAGAAAGAAAGAAAGAAAGAAAGAAAGAAAGAAAGAAAGAAGGAAAGAAGGAAAGAAAGAAAGAAAGAAAGAAAGAAAAGGGATCTTTGTTACTCCTCTGCACACAAGAACAGCTAGTCTTTTATGCATTGGTAACCACATAGAAAAGGAGCCAAAAGGCTATCTATTTCTATTACTATACTTGAATGAGTAGAAGAAGGGAGAAACAGAGTGTGAGTGAGAGCAAGAGTATGAGGGAGGCAGAGGGAGGAATAGCCAAAAACACTTCTCTAATCTCTCTTGTACCTAAGAAAGAAAGAGAGAACAAAAAACAGGAGGAAATATACCAAAAAAGACTTGTGTCTTGAAACTCCACCTATGATGATTTTCCACTCTCAAATCTAGAATCCAGGACTTACTCCACCCCTGAGGATATATTAGGAATAAGAAGAGGAGAAGAAGGAAGTTTAGTAATAAACGGATTTCTATGGTTCTTTAAGAACTGCAAAGCACTTCCTCAGCATTAACTTATTGGAAATATTTTAACTCATTATCTTATTTTCTACATTCCATTCTACTAGCTCTGAAGGTCAATGGAGACAGTGTCCTGTGCCTAAGGAAGGAGTCAAATTTTGAGAAGAGGACATTTCCTCAGTAATAAAGAGCAAGCTACCTTAGAGGGGATAATACTATGCAGAGAAAAGAGTACTGAATTTGGAGTCAGAAGACCTGAATTGGAATAAAACATCGGTCACTAATTTATATGACTTTGAAAAAAGTCTTTTCATCTCTTTGGACCAGTCCATCTGCAAAATGAGATCCTTTTCAGCTCTATGTCTGTGATTCTCAATCAAGTCCACTTTACCCATTAGGGATCACAATTTGGCATCATCAAGATGATTCTGCCTTCTTCATATGAAAAAGTCACAATCCACCAATGAAAGAATGGTGACCACTCTTTCCCGAAATCTCTTGTCTTGAATGGAACCAGAAGAATTGCCTTTATTCTCTACTCACCTACCCCCCACCCCATCAAATATCTAGAAGGTATTTGGTGCCACTTACTAACTACGATACCACAAAAGATGGCAAAGCTGGGAGGCTGGTGTGACCTCTACTGAACACATGCAGAAGAGGAGAACCCACTCCCTTTGGCTCTTCTCCCACTAAGAGCATATTGCAATGCCTGTGATGACGTGGGATTCAGAACTGCTGCCTACATACCAAGGTTCCAGAAGAACCTGAAGGAAAAAAAAAAAACCCGCTGAAGTCAGCAAGATGACTTTGTCTCCAGACTATTTCTATCCTGGCTAATTTGCATCTATTCCATCCAGCACTGAAGCAGAGACAGAGTGGAAATGTAAAAGCTCAGCATGAAATAATTAATAGGTGAAAGCTAACCCTCCCTGAGCCAGCATCACATGAATATATTCAACTGGACCTTTAATTATGTGGTCCATCATTGTAACGAATGGCTTTTGCCTGGCCACAGCTGAATGCAATGGAATGACTTTGCCTGTCTTACTTTCTTAGAGTCTGTCCTACTTCTAAAGGAGCCAATAAGTACGTGTCTCACATCCGTTCTATGGGACCGATCTGGTTCATATTTCTGGACTTCTGCCTTGATGGAAGTGGCTTCGGGGGCCCTGAGGAAAGGCTGCTTCGATTGTACCTGAAAGAATCCTTGCTGTATATCTTCCACAAGTGGCCACCCAGCTTCTGTTGGCCAAACTGAAATCTCAGGCACTTGAGAGCCATCAGTAGAAGTGATTCTATTCCTGCCCCTTCTAGTTGGCATTCATAAAGTAGCACCAGCATTCAACATTTCATTTCTTCCTTCTAGGAAACTTTAGCTGGAATCCAGCTCTATAGGGGTTCTTAAATTGTGTGTGTGTGTGTGTGTGTGTGTGTGTGTGTGTGTGTGTGATGGAAAATAACAATCTGGTGAAGCTTGTGGACCCCTTCTCAGAATTATATTTTTAAATGCATAAAATAAAATGCACAGGATTACAAAAGAAGCCAATTAGATTAAAATACAGTTATTAAAACATTTTTTAATTTTGTAGAGCACAACTTACAAAGCCCTGATAAAATTTGCAAACAGTTGGGTTAGAATAGTTTCAATAACTTAATATTCAGCAATGAAAATGCCCCCAAAGAGACCCAGCATGCAGAGAACTATGTAAAATCCGGCTCCCTTCTGAAGCCAAACTGCTGAAAGAAGCACCTGAAAGAAGCCAGGATTTTCTAAATCGCCTTTAAAGCCTGATTTTTCAAGCCCCCCAATTCTCCTCAATCTGGTTCCCTGACCAAATCTCTTCTCTGTGGTCTGTCCTAGCAGTCAGTTGTTTTGAGCTCACTCAAGACAGCGGGCCTGGGCTGAAAGGATGGCCTGCATTGTTTCAATCAGAGCAGCAGGGGGAAAAGGCTAGCTGCCTATAAAAGGCAGATGAAGAATTAAATGGATAGCTTGGATGGCAGATCAGTTCAAAATGCCGACTGACCTGGCAACCTATCAGTAGCATCACATGTTTCCCATGTGGAGAATTCTAATTTATGACCCCAACTGAGGTCCTTTATTCCTAAGCCAGTAGAGACTGGGAAAGCTTGGAATTTCTCTGCCATGAGCTCCTTGGTCTGTCTTCTATTGAGGGTAATGAGGGAATGGGCGGTGGGGGGGAAGAAGTATTTTATTTTGGCTTCCTTCACTCTTGCACAAGACCTACCATGGCTTCCTTGGTGAATAGAGCTCTCCTCTCCCCTAAATTTACTCTCTGTGGACAGGTTGATTCCTCCCATTGGAAAAGAGATCCTCAATCTTTCAGGGGTCATGAGCCCCTTAGTCTGTCTTCTATTGAGGGGAATGGGGGATAAGGAGGGGAGAAGTATTTTATTTTGGCTTCCTTCACTCCTGCACAAGACCTATCATGGCTTCCTTGGTGAATAGAGTTCTCCTCTCCCCCAAACTTACTCTCTGTGGACAGGTTGATTCCTCCCACTGGAAAAGGGATTCTCAATCTTTGTTGGGTCATGAGCACCTTTGGAAGTTTAACAAAGCCTACAGACTCCTCAGAATACTGTTTTTTTCAATGCATACAATATGTAAAATGACAAAATATTTTTAAAAATAAATTCCCATACCCCAAATTAGGAACTCCCATGATACAAGGTAAGTTTATTTAGGTCAGGAAATGTTTGAAGATGAAGTAGGGAGCTTGACTCCCTGTATCCATATTTGCTTTTTGATAAATAACCAATCAAGTGAGACTAAAATTCCCATGCTGC